>NC_088368.1:26722938-26757938 GCF_034508935.2 Berghia stephanieae | reverse complement strand
GAATAGTGAAAGTTTAAACTTTCCTAATACAACCATTGTTTTGGTTTTCCGTCGCCATTTTGTTTTGGGAAGTATTGAAAGCTGTCCTATGTTGTTTTTTACTTTTGTTTTGTTTTTTATTAGGGTTAGTCATAAGCCTTAGGGTGTTTGTTTTTCCTATTAGGGTTAGTTAAACTTTTATTTTTTCTAAGGGTTAGTTGAGGGAATATTTGAGTTGTTTCCCTTAGCACGAGGAGATTTCGGAAGGCCTCCCATTCTTAGTTTGAAACTGAAATGTCAGACCGTTCCGGTTCCATGTTTGGGCAGTACAGAATATAAATGTATTTTTTCCTAATTATCATCCTAATACAATACCGTTTTGGGACGAGGAGTCACAAATTTAATTTTACACACCTTCTTCCGCAATATCTTATGTAAGGGCATTTCTATAGGCTGTATCTCCGCAAGTTGTATTTAAATTTCTTTCATTTTAGACTACAGTTATTGTTTCGATTTTCACTGTCACAGGAAGTGCACATAATTTCGTGCATCCTCTTTTGTGCCAATAAGATGAACGTGTATAGACAGGCGTGCATCAAAAAGGTTGCTGCAAAATTCATGCACTCATTCATATATAGATAGAATGGAGATGACGTCACTCAGGTATTTGTAATTGTTTTTGTTGCAATCTGCGTTTATGAGTGATTCTCACAAAACCGCATTAACCAGGTTGTAAACATTTAATTTAGGTTACAAATATTTTTGTGTGTTGGTCCATTATACTTCCGGATGGCAATGTTGTGAGCTTCTTAGACAAGCGCATACTATCTATATAAGAGACCTAAATCCAAAGGGATTTTGTGTGTATGAATTCTGTCGTTTCAAGTATGCTGAACAATGTCACCAGCAAAAAGAGAGAGAGAAAAAAAAAAAGAAAGAAATTAAGAAAAAATATATATTGCTCAGGACTAAATATGAATGTGACCCACTGTCTCAAAATCGCATTATGTGCCGCTATGTGGTTTAGTGGTATGACACTCGCTTTCGGATCGGAAGGTCCTGAGTTCGAGCCTCACTCGGCGCATAGTTGAGTCCTTGGAAAATACTCTTTACTTACACGTGTAGCCTTGAACGTTTATAAAGTTGTCTTAAAAAGAGAGATTGTTTGGGGTTTTTTTTAATCAATTTTTCTGCTGGGTAAGCCTGCCATTTTGGAAAAATACTGAAAACGATCGGTAAGTAGAGAGTTAATATAATTTAGTGAGAACTCATCACCAAAACGGCTGACTAAAAACAAAAAAACAAAGACCCGAGTAATGCCAATTTTGTTCCTTCTATTGATGCTGTGTTTTTCGATATTTTACTCACAAGAATCCGCCGGCCGGATATAACGTACCAACACACAAAACTATGTGTAACCGTCAACGTTTATAGTCTGAACGATACAATTTGGTGAGAACTACATTATCAAAATGGCTGGCTCAAAACACTAACATAAATGTGATCCCTCGTCTCAAAACGGTATTAAGTCGGGATGATTAAGATGCTGAAAATGGAATTTGTAGCCAAAAATATCAGACTTAAGTTGAGTTTATTTGCCTTATAGAGTAGCAGGAATATCATATTTTACTGTGCTAAATACCAACGTTTCATATTTTTGACGAGTTTAACTATAATTTGACTTTTTAGCTTCTGGTCCATCCCAACATAATACCGTTTTGAGACGTTGGGTCACAAATGAGTGATGTAAATTTCGTCTATCCATAAAAACATTTTATTTTTAAAAAGAGCTGAATGACGTCAATTTCCTACTTTCTATAGAAGGAATAAATAATAATGTGAAATTGATTGTAAGCTTCAATTTAATTACAAAAACAGATCAAATGAACGTGTCGGGTTTCCCCTTTATCAACAAAACAGAATGAATGAAACACCACAGATGAATGAAATAATGTGGTAGTGGCGTATTTAAGATGAATAAACAAAACATTGGTTGGCAGGAAATATTATGCTCCTTTGTAAGGAAGCAAGAATTAAAATAGAATACTAGAAATTTCTAAAAGGTGCGCAATTAATTAAGTGAAAAGAGGGGAGGCGGGGATAACCGTGTAATGCAGTTTAGAAAGTAGTAGTAGTAGTTGCGTATGGCTACATCTCCAGATTATGTTTGTCGATCCATGATGTCAGGTCATCTCCGGCTTCAAAGATTGTTTCGTACCCCCCCTTCTAATTTTGTTCCTGGGCATTGCAGGACCAGATGATCGATGGTTTGACGTGCCCCTTTGCAGTATTGGCAGATTGGTGAGTCAATGAGTCTCCATCGATAGAAAGTGAAAAATAAAAACGTGTAGAATGTTGTTTGAAAATAAATACAATGGAATTTAAAAGAAATACAAAGAATAATAAATAAGGGATGTCGGTATGAACAAAACTAATCACAAAATGGCTGTCTAAAAACAATAAGAAAGAGTTGAGTGACGTCAACCTTGTTCCTTTTGTATGAAATTGAATAAAACTTTTCCTCTTTTTACTGTTTGAGTGATTTCAGCAAATAAGCAATCTTTGTAGAAATCTGTGAAAAGGCAAGAGGGAACTGCTATTACATGAAGGGACGTAAACGTGTTATTATTTTTATTACAGTAATAATCATGGATAACATCCCTTCCTCCATCCACAGAATTAGTCAGAATAAATTAACTAATTAATGAAGCATGAGGATTCTGTGGAATAATAGTAGCAGAAGTAGTAGTAGTAGTAGTAGTAGTAGTAGTAGTAGTAGTAGTAGTAGTAGTGGTAGTAGTAGTAGTAGTAGTAGTAGTAGTAGTAGTAGTAGTAGTAGTAGTAGTAGTAGTATGTAGTAGTAGTAGTAGTAGTAAGTAGAGTAGTATAGAGTAGTATAGTAGTAGTAGTAGTAGTAGTAGTAGTAGTAGTAGTAGTAGTAGTAGTAGTAGTAGCAGAAGTAGTAGTAGTAGTAGTAGTAGTAGTAGTAGTAGTAGTAGTAGTAGTAGTAGTAGTAGTAGTAGTAGTAGTAGTAGTAGTAGTAGTAGTAGTAGTAGTAGTAGTAGTAGTAGTAGTAGTAGTAGTAGTAGTAGTAGTAGTAGTAGTAGTAGTAGTAATAATAATAATAATAATAATGATGATAATGATAATACTGTTATCTATAATGAAGATGGTGAGGATGAATATCATAAATTTACAAAATAATGTGGGTAAAGTTTCGTTTTCCAGTCAAAACTGTGTCATATTAAATCATGTCATATCGCGGTAAGTAATAGAGAAGAAAAGTCGTGGAATCACACCTTCTACTCTTCCGGTTCCAAAATCATTGGAAGTGTGTATGTAACCAGTCCTTCGAAGGACTAATGATGAATAAATTACATAATTAATTATAAGATAGCATAACTATTTTAATAGCAGGATGTGTGGGCAGATTCTTAAGAATACGAGACGTAAAAGAGCGAGGATGGATGATCTTTATTGACGCCCATCATAGACTCGAAAAATAGACGCCATCACTTTGAAACAAAAAGATCATTTACACAAGGTATGTATCTAGTCATCTGGGAGAGTGGTTTTTACACTTCTAGTGAGTTAGAACCGGTTTTTTTTACATCACACTTTTGTTACCTATTGAGATGAGTAAGTGTTTAAATCGTGGTGGCCATAGGCAGTTTGGATTTTGTTGCGTCAAATTTGTTCTCTATTTCCTAGGCAGAGCAACCCAACTTGTGTTCTTTGGGTCGTCGATACTGTTAGGATTATGCACGCATGTTCATGAAATTTGGTTAACAAAGTATTAAAGATATTGCTCATTTCTCTGATATAATTATTGTCTAATTTTGTTGTTTTTTTTAAAACTCAAATGGAGTGATTCAAAACAAGTGTTAAGTTACTTTGGGCATGTTTGTATTAAGAATGAAACTTTTTACTTTTTCTGTTTGAGAGGCTTTAGAAATAAATAAGCAAGCTTTGTAGAAATTTGTGAGAAAGCAAGTGTGAACTGCTAGAACATGAAGGGACATAAACGTGTTATTATTTTTATCACACTAATAGGCATGGATAACATCCCTTCGTCCAACCACGGGAGCAGTCAAAATCAGTTGACCCATAAATATAGCATGGCGATTCTGTGGAATGTAACAATTTATACTTCAATGCCTGGGATAAAAGTTCCAGTATAAACCCAAAATCTAAAAATCGTTAAATTTCCGCTAAATTTGATATCGAGATTTCGATGCACATTGTGTCAAAAGATAAAACTTGTACTCTTATTAATGTCGATAAAACAAAAATCCTGCAATGTATTTTCTCTAAACGCTCATATATTAAACTCGTGTAGGTTTTCTTATTTTTATTTGGGAAGAGGGGGGTAGGGGGGGGGCTCTCCTGTAAAATCTATAAATTGTAGCTTAAAGGAGTTTTGATTTGATCTATCGAATTCTGCTCCAAATGTGCATATTTATTTCTATATCGTTAAATTTGCATGTGTTTTCAGATGGTGATTGTAGTGATGATGCTTTTTAGAAATGATGCCTATGTTTGTTTTCACCAATTAATGTGGGTAAGGTTTTGTTTTCCGTTCAACACGGTATATTATTATATCATATCATTTTGCTGTTTGGAGTTGATGAGCATAATATTATAATAATGATCCTTTATAATGAAGCTTTTTTTACGACGTGTATTTATTTGCAAGATCTTAATAACCCAATTCATTATGTGCTCATTGTTGTAATGGAAATCTCAAAATATGACGCAAAAAAGTTGTCCATTACAACAATGTGAAACTAGGCCAATAAGTGCGTTCGGATGTCAGACCTGCATATACGTAAATGTCGGCCCTTGACAATGTCTCGTCTTGAAACAAAGCCAAGCAATATTTACTGTTTATGACCGGATAGGTTAGAATAATAGAAAGAAAAAAAAACAGCCCTGGTCCCAACGTTGTGGTCATGAATAAATAATTTGGCTATATTGCCAAATTGGACTGGTTGTGAATGAGAAACTGGCTTTTTGCACTGATGTACGCGCCCCATAACCATAAAATGGACTCCAAACGGACGACTTGAACAGTATGTAATGGAAATTTATGTCTGTCGAAGTATTGAAAAGGGGATTGGTCATGGGAGTGACTATATAATATATCTGCAGACGAAACTATTTGACACCCTTCGTCTCAAAACGGTATTATGTCGGAATGAACCAGATGCTTAAAAGGTGAATTTAATGTTAAAACTGGTCAAAAATATAAATTGTTGGCATTAGCACCCTAAAACATGGTATCCATTCCCATCAAGAAAACATACAAACTCAACACAAGTCTGATATTTCTGGCTATAAATTCAATTTTCAACATCTTAACCATCCCGACTTAATACCGTTTTAAGGCGAAGGCTCACATATGGGACCCTGCAGGAGTAGATGTAGTAGTAGCAGTAGTAGTAGTAGTAGTAGTAGTAGTAGTAGTAGTAGTAGTAGTAGTAGTAGTAGTAGTGGTAGTAGTAGTAGTAGTAGTAGTAGTAGTAGTAGTAGTAGTAGTAGTAGTAGTAGTAGTAGCAGAATATATAGTATATACATAATAATAATATATAATATAATAATAATAATAATAATAATAATAATAATAAATAATAATAATAATTAATAATAATAATAATAATAATAATAATAATAATAATAATAATAATAATAATAATAATAATAATAATAATAATAATAATAATAATAATAATAATCATAATAATAATAATAATAATAATAATAATAAAATAATAATAATAATATATAATAAATAATAATAATAATAATAATAATAATAATAAATAATACGATATATAATAATAATAATAATAATAATAATAAAATAATAATAATAATAATAATAATAATAATAATAATAATAATAATAATAATAAAATAATAATAATAATAATAATAATAATAATAATAATAATAATAATAATAATAATAATAATAATAATAATAATAATAATAATAATAATAATAATATTCTTTTCAAGGACAACACCAGAGTGAATTAGGTTTATAGAAAATGGCAAAGCATTCCAGACACTCGAGGCTCCTGCGTTCTTGAAGTTAAAGTTCCATTATTTATAACCTTATAACCTGTAAAGAGATTATTATTGTGATTACTATGTGTCAATAGGCATTGTGATTACCCGAGAACACACAAAAGAATAACGTATTACAAACCGATAAATGTGACACGATAAGGTATCGAAGTAAAGAGAAAGAGATCATACACAAAGCTGATTATTAGTCTAAGGGTCTGTTCCTATGGATCGCTTAAAGACCGTCGACGTATCAAATCACGGCCGTCATTTGATTTATAACCGCAACCTGCGTGAGCGTCATCTGATTATTAAAAGCAACCTAATACGATTCAATAGTCTGATGTCACGCCTCCCGGCAACGGCGGCCATCTTGGTTCTAAACAAAGAAAATCATTCCTTTTTATTTTTCATGCTGGCTAGAGAACTTTTCATATGCCTTGTGATCAGAATGTGTAAAAGTCAAAACATGACCAAATGTATGTGTTTTTTTTTCTCCTCTGGATACGCTTTTATGCTCGCCAGATAAATATTCATACGGGCGTCCGCCATTGTTCGGATAGTTTAGAGCCAGTGTTGCTAAGTTACCATGCGTCATTAGGAAGAAAGTGACGTTACGACTATTGAATCCTATTGTGTGAGCGTCCTCTGATTTTAAACGCAATATATCTGTGTGAGCGTCAGCTGATGTTTAAATGCAACCTATTTGTGTGATCATCATCTGGTTTTTAAACGCAACCTATAGATAGTATGCGCTTGGCTAAGAAGCTCATAACATTGCCATCCGGAAGTATAACGGACCAACACACAAAACTGTGTGTATCCATGAACGTTTAAAGTCGGGTTAATACAGTTCAGTGAGCATTACTCATAAACGCGGATGGCAAAAAACAATAACAAAGACCTGAGTGACGTCATCTTTGAACTATCTATCTGAATGACCATCACTGATTTTTAAATACAAGTCATCGGTGTGGGCCACTCGTATTTAAAATTTTAGCCAGATAACTCATCCTTCAAATATCCATTGATTTAAATGGCCCGCACCTTGGCAAAAACTCTCAACTTTGGGACTTTGCAGGTTTGAGAGTTTTTTGCCGAGATGAGGGTTGTTTATATCAATCGATATTTGAAGGATGAGTTTTCTGGCCAAATCTTTAAATCTCTCCCGAGTACGGCGGTTTACAGTAAATAATAAAGACTTTAAGTGCACGACGGAGCTTGGTGAAACTGAGGACATGTGTTATGTATATAAGTTTGTCCTTTTTTTATCCGTGGCATGTGTGACTTAACTTCCGACTAGTCTTGTGATAAAATTAATTAAGCAATGTTGAGCATGATCGGCAACTGGATTGGATATATATATATATATATATATATATATATATATATATATATATATATATATATATATATATATATTAAGGGGGATAGATAGAGTTCATCGTAAAGTGCGAAGGACCAAATTTTAGGTATCAGACCATTTTCACATTAAATTCTCATTTCGTCACCTGATTGACTCTGATTTAGCAACAGGTTGCTAGTGTGGGTCACATAATATTCTATATAATATTATGTGCAAACCTACGTGTACTTATTTACAGGTCTGATAACCCAAAATGTTATGGTCTCATTGTTGTCATGGAAATACCCTCAAACCGACGCAAACTATCTTCCATTACAACAATGATAAATCAGGTTATCATAATAATATAGATAGTTCGAAGATGACGTCACTCAGGTCTTTATTACTGTTTTTTGCCATCCGAGTTTATGAGTAATGCTTACTGATCTGTATTAACCCGACTATAAAAGTTCATGGATACACACAGTTTTGTGTTTTGGTCCGTTATACTTCCGGATGGCAATGTTATGAGCTTCTTCGCCAACCGCATACTATCTATATGTTAATCTGTGCACCTGGGTGCAAATATATTTACCCTCTCCTTTCCAAGTACAGGAAAATCGTCACATTCGTCAAGATACAACCAACATTTTTCTCATTGTGATATCTTTTTGATACATCACAACATTTTAAATTTTTTTTTAATAATTTTTTTTGTGGTATAGAATAAAAATCCAACAACGTATTAAAGAGCTCGTTTTGCTTAAATAAAAGTATGTAATATCTAGTAATAGCGAGAGCTCATTGCTTTTATGTGAGAGTGAAAATAGAATATATTTTTTTGGTTGGTTGGGAGAGAAATTTACGAAGAAGATCCTGAAAATCGCAGGCAAGGTGAGAGTTAAATATGTAAATAAATCTATTTATTTACATATAATTGACGGTCGCAATAGCCACATGTAATTAAACCTTGAGACAAACACGCTGAGAGAGATACACATGCTGAGTATAATGTCAGACTTGAAGGATCAAACACAGAACACAGCAAAACACTGGGGGAAATAAAACGCATTTTTCTCATTTTGGCTAGAAAACTGGTTCTTCAAATAGTGATTGATTAAGGTGACCCTCGACTTTTCAAAGAATCTTAAACCCGAGACTTAATTCTTACACGTTTCCAGAGTGTCAAGTTTGAAACTTGTTATGCAAGTTTTGGTTTGGGTGGGAGGGGGTTCTTAATTGATCGGTAAATGATATTATTGAGGTTAAGAATTTTCTGGCTAAAATAGGAACATCTGGTTTGTCAAACTGAGACAAAGCAGGGTTGTTCAATGAAGCGTCATTTATTCTTTCCGATCAATCTGTGCCCTTACCTACCACTTAGACACCAGCTAAGCTGCCCGCCATTCATGCGTAGCAGGAACGCGATTTAATGTTTACACACAGTAAGATCGCATTCTTCAGTCTACAATTTCATCACTCTCGCTATTGCATCATAATAAGAGTTAAATCATTGCAATGTTACAATATTTAGCCACTTGCACAGTCATTTGTAATTCTTATGGGAAGTTTTTGATTTTTTTTATTTTTTTTTATTTTTTTTTTTCGTTTACGTTACAACTCTTATTATTAATCTTAAAGGGAAATTTTTAATTGCGGATCAACAAAATGCTCTATCACAATTCAATATATATCTATACTTATCGTTAGCTCAGAAATGGTATCTTTCAGTTATACATTGATTGATATGAATAGTGGAAGGAAATGGGAGTGATTTAGAGTCCGTTGTGGTGAAAAGATTAGCGGTGGTGTAAAATCCGGGAAACAACAGAAGTCCAGATTAAATAGAATGGTAATAATATCAACATTACAAACGTTTTGTGGGTTTATGTAGATGATCTGACTTTTTACTGGTGGGACTTTTAATAGTAGTTATTGTAGATAGTTTCTGGGGTATGTAGATTATCGTTAATGGTATTATCATCATTATTATTATCATTATTATTATAATCATCATCATCATCATCATCATCAACTGCAGCAACAGCAGCAGCAACAGCAACATCAGCAACATCATCATCATCATCATCATCATCATCATCATCATCATCATCACCACCACCATCATCATCATCATCATCATCATCACCGCCACCACCGCCACCACCACCACCACCCTTATGCCAGATATTTTACACATACTTATTCATAGATAGCAATGTTTGTTAAAATACAGAAATATGATGAACTTAACCTATAAAATGAGCTAAAATATAATATTATGTCTTCATTACGAGAGTGGGTTTTATATCTCATACATACTTTTTTTTTAATGTGCGTCTATGTGGTTTTGAGATATGACACTCACTTTCGGATCGGAAGGTCCTGGGTTCGAGTCCCGTTAAATAAGTCATAGGAAAGGGCTCTTTACTCACATTCTCTCACCGTAAAGTCAGTACGTAGCCGTTAACTGAATTGTCTCTATTGGAAAATAAAATGTAATATCGCCTAACAGATGTCATGTCTCATCCTACATGTTAAGCGTTGCAGTTTGCTAGGGCCCCCTTGCAATGCGCGTTGAGCGAGTCGAGTCGGTATTGCGCGATATAAAATCTAAAATTTAAGAATACCAGAATTTCAGATATTCTAATCACGACACCCAACTACTGTTTCCCATTAATACCGACAATAGGGTTCAACCGTGGCCTTCGTAAAGTTATGGTCTGATACTGACCCAAAAATGACGTCAAAATGCCAGTCTTTTGCCACAAAAGAAAGCAAATCGTGAGTTGTATTCAATAGTTCAACCAATGAAATAACTTGTTTCCATGAGCTCTACTAACGACAACTCACTAGGCGGTGCAAAATAATGACGTCAAACTGCCAGTCCTTTCGGATTTCAGTATCAGGCTATAACATAACGATGGCTACGGTTCAACTGTCGTGACGTCACTTCTCTCATAATGATGCACTGTAACTGGTTCTAAACTGTCGGAGAAATGGCGGACTCCATTATCTTCATCACCGCCCTAATGAAATACTTCTCCGACGAGCATAAAATTGTATCCAAAGGAAAGAAACATTATAAACCGGATCATGTATTGACTTTTATACATTCTGATCACATGTTATGTGAAAAAGTTCTAGCCAGCATGAAGAATAAAGATTGCCGATTTTCTTTGTTTAGAACCAAGCTGCTGGTTGCTGGTAACGGATATAGAAAATTATATCTCTGAGATTAGTGACTGGGTGTGTTGCAACTAACTCAGGTTAATTTAAAACAAAACAGAGGTGTTGCAAATCACAAAACGTGGCCACGTGGACCTTTCCACGCTTAACCTGAATCATTTTGATTGTGTAATTCCCATCACTAAGGAGCATGTGAGAATCTTAGTTCTATTTGATACCAAATTCAACATGTCTGCCCATGTCACTAATGTAACTAGATCCTGCAATCTTTATCTTAGCTCTATTGGTGCTATTAGAAGGCTTCTTGATATGAAACAAAACTTCTTGTTGTCTCTATGACTTTTACCCGCCTTGATTATTGCAAAAGCTTGCTCTATGGTTGTGATAATAATGTCACTGGCTTCCTGTAAGGTTTAGAGTTGAATTTTAAATACGTTTCCACTTTTTCATTTGCTTAAACAATTCTGCTCCTTTTTACCTTCAAAAACGTTTACACCTTTACGAACCCAGTTGAAATCCAAGATCTGCTAATTTAAATCTCCAAAGGGAACCCCCAAAATCATTTGTTTTTCATGAGAAATCATTGACCACCAGGCGGCAAAGGAAACCCGTGTCAAAGTCATGGATAACACAACAGAGATACAGACCAAAGTTCTTGTTCAAAATATGTTTAGGAATTTGGGGAATTCACGGGGAAACAATATATCTTGGATAAATCTTGTTTTACGTCAAAAATCTTACTCTGAATTCGTTTATAATTAATTAACTGTAGACTATACACTGTGTGAGAAATCCAATCATGAAATGCTTTCATGTCAACTTTATAAATATCACCCCCCCCCCCCCCCAAATTTCCCGCCACCCCCCCCCCCCCCCCTTTCCTTTCTATAATCTCTTGCTTGTATTAAAAATTCTATCTCTTGTTAGGATTTACGTAAAAGAATGAAATTGGATTCAGAAAGTTCATGATAGGTCTACGACTATCTCTTTCGTTTTCGTCATCATCATCATCATCATCATCATCATCATCATCATTATCATCATCATCATCATCATCATCATCATCATCATCATTATCATCATCATCATTTTATCATCATTATCATCATCTTCATCATCAGATTCAGAAAGTTCATGATAGGTCTACAACTATCTCTTTCGTTTTCGTCATCATCATCATCATCATCATCATCATTATCATCATCATCATCATCATCATCATCATCATCATCATCATCATTATCATCATCATCATTTTATCATCATCATCATCATCTTCTTCATCATCATCATCATCATCATCATCATCATCATCAACACCATCATCACCACCACCGCCACTACCACCTTCACATATTCTGGTTTAATAACGATGTTGTGTTATTTTCCATCAAACAGATTCTTCATAGAGCAAAGAAAAGAATCCCAGCATGACCATGTGAAATGTCAATGAGACATTAAGACTTTTATGGTCTTGAATTAAACTCATTCCCAGACTTTTTGTTTTCGTTTTCAAAAATTGGAAGAAAAAAAACAGAACTAATAATTAAATACAATAAACAAACAAACAACAAAGGAACACAATTCTTAGAAAATACAAGAATTTGAAAGATGCCTGCATCAGAGGCTAATGAAACCACACCGGAAGTCGCCGGTGAAAATGTTGACATGCGCACTGAACACGCAGGGTCGACTCCTCTCCCGAAAGAGAACACAACGGAAAGTGGTGAAACCGAGGAGGCAAGGGATGAGAAGGATCTAACAGAGTCAGCGGAACACGCTCCCATTGACGCTCTACCCTCCACGGTTGAGGCAACAGTGCAAGAGCAACAGGAAGAATTAGGATATCCCCCAATGCAGCCTGGCGCGAGTCAACAACAACAACCACCATCCCAACAGTTACCACCCAGTATCAACCAATTAGCGATCGTTGCAAGTGCCCAAAACAAACTCCCAGTCAATAAGGTAAGTCTGCTATTTGTATGGAACACAAAAGTGTGATGTCAAAATAGTGATTCCAATTTCCTTGGAAGTGTAAAGCCACTCCTCCACCAGAGGATTGGATACATTCATTTTTCCACTCGTCTTCTGGTTTCAGAGTGATGGCATTTTATGTTCTAGCCTAAATTAATGCTTGTAAAAAAAGATCACTCATCCTCGCTCTTCTACGTATAAGAATCTGGCTATACATGCCACTAAAATATGATTCAATATGTAACCCATTCATTCATTATTCATTATCCGTTGGACTGGTTCTTCACTTCCAATGAGTTTTGAACCGGAAGAGAGGAAGGTGTGACGTCACGACTTCTGTTTCCCATAGTGGATTGTTACTTAACTTACTTTTTGTAATACACTAATCCATTATGAGAAGAAAAAAAAAGTAATTATAAAATTTGCCAGAAACCTCGATCTTCAAATATCGATCGATTTAAATGACCCTCACCTTGGCAAAAACTCTCAAACCTGGCATTTTGCTAAGTCCCAGGTTTAAGGGTTTTTTTTCCAAGATGAGGCTCATTTAAATCGATCGATATTTGAAGGACGAGTTTTCTTAACACATTTTTAAATACCTGTTTTAGCAGAGTACTGTTGTCAAGCGGTCAACTAAAACGTAATTAAACGATGTACAGAAGATAGAACAAAAGTATGTTCGTTCACCAAAACTGAGAATGATCTGTATACTGTGCTCTAAATTGTTGAATAATTCTAGTCCACGATTACGATGTAACACTATTGTCATAATGTACCATATTTATACATTTTATTTAAAAATCCGTAGTGCCATTGCTATCTAAGAATCGCCGTGGTATGACACATAACGCTGCAGGTGCAGCCTTCGAGTTCAGCTGTGGCGTCACAAAGACGAGTCTTTTTTTTTTTTTTAAAAAAGCCTTTCGAGCGGTCTCTCATATAACCTCAATTGTGTTGGAAGAGACCTAAAGCAACAAACAAACAAAAAAAAAAAAAGCCTTTCACTCACATTTTCACAACATACATGTGTAAAATGAGTACCTGGCAGGTAACAGCGCTGTCTTTGTTTGAACTATATGATGACTTCTTACATGCTTCATGGCGCGTCCTATATTTCATTTTTCCAGTAAGACCATGTTACGCCCTGAAAGGCGTTGTATTAAGAATTGTAAATTACTAACGGATACTGAATCACAAATGTGAGTTTTCATCTGTATAATAGTGATAACTCAGATTGAATCTGGGTATCACACTAGAAAGGGGCTGCATATACACAGTGAAAAGGACAGGGCCAAGAACAGAGCCTTGTGGCATCCTGAAGTTTAGTCAAACTTGCTCTGAATGAACAATGTTGACCACGACAGTCTGCCATCGATCCTGTAAATATGATGCAAACCTATCAGGGCAATTCCTTTTATGCCGAACGAATTCTAGTCTTCTCAACAACAGCTGGAAGATCTAAAAGGCATAACACATTGATGTTGTTCGCAATTGTCATAGATAACAAATCATTTAAAAAATTAAGAAGCGCCGTTTCAGTACTGTTGCTGTTTATGGGCTGATTGAAAGACTCGTCCAAACTGTTGTTCTTAAGATCGGATGATAATTATGAAAGAACTACTTTCTCCAAAAGTTTTGACGAAAACAAAGTAAATTTGATACAGGACAATAATTGTTCAATACATTGTGGTCCAGTGATGGTTTCTTAAGTAGTGGTTTGACGAGGGCACTTTTAAAACAGATGAAAACTTGACCGTTCAGTGGTGATGTATTTATGATTGATGATATATTTATTTATGATATATTTATGATTATGATTTAACGTTTATATTTAGTGTTTTGGCCTTTGTTCCAAATCACTTTATTACTTTTTAAAAATTTGATTATAAGTGGAGATCGTATCATTTTCAACTAGACGAGACCCAGGCTTGAATTAAGCTTGTCGTCAAAAAGGATCACTCATCCTCGCTCTTTCACGCCCCGTAAGCATAAGAATCTGGTTATACATTATGTCACTAAAATAGTTATGCCACCCAATGATCCAATATGTCCCTAAGGTCACTGCTGTAAGGATGCTAAATCTTATGTTAGCTCACATTTTCTATGTTTTAGGGGCTATGCATTTTTTGTGGAATTTATAGGTCAGTTCATCGCTAGAAATAGGGAAAAATTGGGTAGCTAGTCAAAAGATTATAGCTGTGTGCATTAAGTGATTAAATTTGAGACAATGAAGCTTTTTCAAGCATGGAATATAATTAGATCCAGAAGATGTAAGCTCTTCATTCAACTTAGCTTTCACCCACCTTGAATTACCATCAAGTTAGTAGTAAAGGACTTCCGCCAAAAGGGATGCACTCACATTCTTAATAATATAATACTGAAGCTATTACCACGTGACGCACAAAAAAAAAGAACGCTTGGAGGACATTTATAGAATCTGGAAAACTTCTCACAAGTTTTGAAATACAGTATCAAATTCTTCAAAGCTGTGCCTCGGCATAACTTGTCCTATAGAAATAACATTTTAGATTTATAATAATATTATAGACAAAGAATTTTGAAACAAATTACAGAAAGATACGAAGTAGCCGACTCGAGCATTGCGTATCCTACTTCTGACGTGTATCGTAGTTATAGATCGGAGGGAAGAGTGCATGGGCATACTTTCCAGTATTTAAATTACATTTAAATTTTAGAGTTTAGATTATTTTTTTGAAATTTAAAATTATATCAGAAAAGACGAACTGGTTTTGATAAAAACAAAGCTAAAATTCTTCACGTAAAACAAAACTAACGATTTTATGACCGAGCACTGATGAAATCGAGTATTATATGCACTACTTTGTTTAGTAACCGAGGTTGTGTATTGATCAACTTGACTTATTACATACAATCTTTCATCGGAAAAAATAAAGCCAAGAAGACATCATTTAATAATAATAATAATAATAATAATAATAATAATAATAATAATAATAATAATAATAATAATAATAATAATAATAATAATAATAATAATAATAATACACATTTATACAGCGCTCATTCTCGTGTAAAACACAAGCTCTGGGCACTTTACAATATAAATTATCAATTTTGAGTTAATTTTCAAATTTACACATGACCACGTGATCTGTGAGATATGCCGGTGCTATACCAGTCAAACACTTATAAACAAGACACGCTGCTTGGTGATATGTGCGCTTTTCAATGGGCAACCAGTGGAGAGAGGCCAACAAAGGGGTTGCATGATCAAATTTTCGTTTGCCAAAAACTAATCTTGCTGCACTGTTTTGCAGTAGTTGTAATTGTTTAATAGAAGCCTGAGGCAAGTTGACAAGCAGCGAGTTACAATAATCTAGTTTCGAAAAAATGAGGGAAACAACCAATGTTTTACATGTTCCAATTGCAATTTACTGACGGATCGAACTGATTTTCTTCAATTGAAAGTATAAAGATTTACAGAGAGCAGAAATGGGAGCTGACATTCTCATTTCTGAATCAAAATATACACCCAAATTTTTCACAGTCTTTGAAACTTTGATCTTTTCACCCCCAATCAACACCTCAAGACCACCATTCACATTCAACTGCCCTCTATTTCCCACAATCATCACTTCTGTTTTTTACTCATTCATTTTCAACTTGTTTGCATCCATCCACTCTTTTACACCCGTCACACATTCTTCCACACGTTTCACAATATTTTCGAGATTTTTAGTTTTATCAATAGCATAAAGTTGCGTATCATAGAGATGATAGCGCAGCCCATGACCAGTGATGACATTAGATAATGGAGAAGTAAACAAAACAAAAAGAATTAGACCCAAAACAGATCCTTGGGGAACACCAAAAGACAATGTATGTTGACGAGAAAGTTAATATAAAATCATAGCCTGTTGCTTTCTGCCATCTAAATAAGATTCAAACCACTGCAAGACAGTCCCAGACAAGCCCAAAGTTATATTAAGTCGTTTAATGAGAATGCCATGATCAATACTATCAAAAGCCGCCGAAAGGTCTAACAATGTCAGAAGAGAAACAGAACCTTTATCTAAAACATCAAATCACTCGCAACACAGCACAGAGCAGTTTCTGTGCTGTGGTAAGAACGATAAGCTGACTGAAATTTTTCCCATAGATTGTTTTCTTGGAGATGTTGTGAAAGACGTCTGAGTACAACTTTTTCAAGGATTTCCATATCATCGAATCCATATTAGTGATGGTGTTCTCGCTTCATATCATCATCTTCATCTGGTGTTCTCCCTTCATATCATCAGCTTCATCTGGCATTCTCGTCCTCCTCAGATAAGTATCTCATATCATATCATATCATATTATATGAATGAATATGACTGCTCTGTCTCAATGGACGTTTGCCGTAAATGTGTGTGTTACTTCGAATGTGTCAGTCTGTTTCTATTATCCAGTTAGTAATTTGTTTCCAAAAATCTCTGTCCAGTGCAAGTGTTCTTAGTTTTTGAATGTCATCATGTATGTTGAGGTGCTGACAATTGGATGTTTAATTGTGTTGTTGAAATCAGTTCTTCGGTTGTTCTTTCTAAATATATTTGATAATGTTTTGAGATCGTGATTCAATGTTGTTGGAAGTGAAGTTGGTGTACGCCCTCTGTATTTGGCTTCTTGTTTGAAGTAATCATCCATTGAGGTTTGTGTTGGAATATTTTCATCTTGTCGGAGAACGTGTCCGAACAGTTTCCATCTTTGTTTCTTTATTCGCGGACTGACTGGTTGTACTCTGCCTCTGTCATATACATCCTTATTACTGTAAAGGCGTATTCTTTTATTTTCATTAATGATATTAGTCCTGTTCCATTCTCTGAATGCAGTTTGAGCTAGCATTTTTCTCCTTTTGTTGTCTTCATACTCATTAATCAATTTTCCGAGTTTTCTTACATCAAAATAAAAAGCAACAGATTTTACTAGCCTAAAAGATGAAGATATACGTAGTGCATTCAAAAACCTACTGACAAACGAACCCCGCGAATTAACAAGATAAACCACTTTACCTTCTGTCATTCTCAGGTGAAAGGCATCGTGCTTCGACTGAGTCGCCATACAGAATCCAGCGGTCAGAAAACCGGGAAGTGGTTCAAGAACGAGAAATATGTAGATAAGGACAGTTACTCTTGGAAAAACTTGTCACTGTTTGAAGACCACCAGTGCCATCTTTGGACACCTTCGGGAACAGTCAGGAATTCTTACAAGAAGTGAATTGACAATGAGGTTATGCTGCCGCTGCTGCTGCTGATGACGATGGTGATGATGATGATGATGATGATGACGATGATGATGATGATGATGATGATGATGATGATGATGATGATGATGATGATGATGATGATGATGATGATGAAGACTATAAATATATATCATAATATTGTCATCATCACAATCAGTTTCAATGTAACATTATAATCTACCCTTCTCCTTCTCCTGCTCATCCTCCTCCTCAATCTCTTCTTCGTCATAATCATCATTATTATCAATATCATCAATCACCATCGTTTAATTTCGTTGTCACCCCAATCACCATATTAATGAATATTCATGTACATAATATAAAATATCCTTTCCATTTACGTTTAATTTCTTTCTTCATCCATATTAGTCTTATTCAATTAAAATAAACAGTGGTCACCCCCAATCAACCCACTTTGTATAATCGAAGCTATGTTGGTTCAAGTGATTCAGATGATTGTTTTTCTTTGTTTTTAAGGGTTTTAATACGCTTGCAACACATTTATGTCATTTCAGCGTCAGTGAAAAGGAAGGAAATAGGATAGTCAAAAAATTCTAGATTACAATTAAAAACACGCAAGAAAAGAAAGACAAAGGGAAATGGTACAAATAGGGAACATATGTAAATTCCATGAGCATACCATCAATAGAGGAACACACTCAAATGTTTACATTATACAATCAGAACACCAAATAACAATACAAAACAGAGAGATTATTTACAACGAAAAAATATAATCTCCTATAACTATACTGTTTCCCACCCAGTCAAGGACCAGCCCCCAGGGAAAGAACAAAAGCAAGTAATTTTATTCCAAGAAAAAGACAGAAAGTAAGTTGGAAAATAGATATAAAAGGATAGAAGACACAGTAAGTGCCTCCCTGCCCACTATGGGAGGTCAAGAACCCTCTCAGAAGTGATACAATTTATACTTGGAATTTGATCGGAAATATATCTTATTAAGTATTTATTGACTGCCCAACTTAAGCAAGTCCGTCAAAGCCATACGTTCTATGGACAGAAGTCCTTCATAGCCATTAGGCCCACGGAGTCCAAGTTCATCCAGGTTTCTATAGCATGAACTTGATTGCTACCCTTAAGATAGGACGCTAGTCTAACGCAAAGTTCTTTCCGCCAGATCTATCAGATCTAGCTACCCAATCACTGCTGAGTGAACAAGGGAGAGGTGGTCATAAAAAATATCGACTTCATACGGGATTAATCTCGGTCTCTTTACGTCTGGAGTGCTCTACCAACTGAGCTATCGGAACCCCCAAAGACATATGAAACCAGAATTTATATGTTGGGATTAACCATGTGCCAAATTGGGATATAAAGTTCAATTAACTCAAAATGTGAGTTTTCAAATTATTTTATTTTCCAATTGAAGAAATCATATTTATTCTATTGAATAAAGAAAAAAAAATGACCTGACAAAAGTTTCACATTTGCTGATGTAAAGTCAATTTTTTTCATCGAAATCATCTCGAATAATGCCGATTTGGAAGGATGGATCACATCTGCTTTCCATGTGCCAGTTCATCGCAAAGGACTTTCTGTGAAACCTAAAAGACCTAGCTACCCAAATACTAATCCTTGTGTAGGAAAAGGAGTTGGATAAACTCAAAACCTCGACTGGTTCATTGACCGATGCTAACCAAGCTATCACGACCCCGTCCCTGTCTCCACTCACTATATACCCTGGGTTAAGCTTATAGATAGAATGCGCTTGGCCAAGGAGTTCACAACATTGCCATCCGGAAGTATAACGGACCAACACACAAACTCTGTGTAACCATGAACTTATATAGTCTGGTTAATACAGTTTAGTGAGAACAACTCACAAACGCGGATGGCAAAAACAATAACAAAGGCATGAGTGACGTCATCTGCATACTACCTATAGCGTAGGTTGTTAAATATAGATAGTATGCGCTTGGCTAAGAAGCTCACAACATTGCTATCCGGAAGAATAACGGACCAACACACAAAACTATGTGTTACCTTAAACGTTTATAGTCTGGTTGATACAGTTAAGTGAGAATTACTCATAAACGCGGATGGCAAAAAACAAACAATAATAAACACCAGAGTGACGTCAACTTCATTCCAGCTATAATAAACAGGCACGCTTCGATTTTCACCCTAAACTAACACCAGAGATTGCCACTCTCACCAAGATAGCTAGCAGGCAGTCTGAGCGATGCTATTCAAAGAATAAAAGATGTTGACGTGACTCTGCTCTTTGAAATTGTTTTCAGTCCGCGTGTCAGGTGATTTTTAAAAAAATAATAGAGAGTAACAACTAGTGCGGGGCGGTCCTTGGCAAGCTTAAGGACCACGGTCCTACGGTCCCTGGGAAATGAAAACCGCAAGGTTTCGACATTGAACATTCCTGAGAGACTGTCGGAAGTTCGAACCGTTTTGACCTTTGAGATCGTGGGATCGTTCATTCTTGAACCGTTAAAGACCGCTACACGATGAAAACCGTGGTCTACAGGAGTAAAACACACGGAGTAGTCACACTCATTTCAAATTGTAACCTAATTAGAGAAGAGGGGTGATGCCTTCTTTATTTGCTCACCGTACTTCATTGTTACTTCGATAATTTAATAAAATTTGAAATTTATCCCCATTAACGGAGATAATGGCATCGCCCAAGGCGTTGATCGAGTTGTTCGTGTCGTTGATACACACACGCAACTCCTACCCCCCCCCCCCCACCCCCTCCCCACACACACACACACACACACACACACACACACACACATTAGAGGGCAGCGAGCATTGAAGAGTAAGAGAGAGACGTGAAGTTATAATAAGAGGGGGTGGATGCGGTAATAAGTTAATAAGTAATAAGTGGTGTCCATGGTGACTTTTCGCCAGATCTAACAAACCCAGCTACCCATTCACTGCTGAGTAGACAGGGACTCAGAAAAAACTCGACTGCACCCGGGATCGATCTCTGGCCCTTTGCGTACAAAGAGAGTGCTCTATCAACTGAGCTATCGGGGTCCCCAAATATTCTATTGGACTTTTTTTTAAATACAGACGTTATAACCGGGTTTTTTGGAAGGAAGAAACTAATGAAACTCATATTATTTGATTAGTTAAAACACCAAACGAAATTTTAATATTATTGTATTATTTTAAATGACAACAATGCGATAGAAAGGAGTGGTGACAAGAGATGGACAAAAGAAAACAAAAAATCGGACTTGCTACTTGCTAGGTTCGACACACACACACACACACACACACACACACACACACACACACAAACACAAACATCTTTAGTAGTCACATGCATTTCAAACAATAACCCATTAGAGAAGAGGGGTCATGCCTTCATCATAGATCATTGTCATTGCGATCATTATGGTGTAGTAAATTTTGAAATTTACCCCGTATAATGGAATCGTCCAAGGCGTGTGCCTCCTGTTCCCCCCCATCTCACACACGAAAGGGCGGTTTGCAGAGTGGAGGGAGGTGGTCGTCTGCCTCTATGGTCGTCTGTGTCGTTTAGTGTATGGCAAAGGGGGGTGGGTGTGATTAATTAAGTGGGATGGGTGGTGATTGGTGGAAGATAGGCAACCGAGCCAACGAATCGCTGGGGAGGTAGTATGGCGCGAGACCGTTGAAAGGTGATAAGAAGTGAGGACCGCCGCCGGTCTTCACTATGGGACCGATCCCCGGTTCACAGCTAAAAGACCGTGGGACCGGTCCACGGCAGTCCGCGGCACTAGTAACAACAGTCAAGACCAATAGTATCCCCAAAGGAGACAATTCATACATGTAACAGAATGTATTGTTTTTTATTACTGAGTCGTCCCCCTGTCAGATTATTTCATAGAAGTACACTCTTTTTTTTTTTTTTTTTTTACTATCTGGTCTTTTGTGAGTTTTACCATGGCCTTCGTATACTAAACCTAAAGGCCTGATACTGACCCAAAAATTACGTTACAAAAGAAGACGATGATCACCAAAAGTAAAGTAAAAAATGAGTTGTAAGAAGCGCTCAAGGAAACAAATAACTCCATTAGTTGAGCAATTGATTCCAACTCACAATTAACTTTTCCCCGTGATCTTCGTCTTTTTTTATGACGATTGTATAGATAGTATGCGCTTGGGTAAGAAGCTCACAACATTGCCATCCGGCAGTATAATGGACCAACACACAAAACGATGTGTAACATTGAACGTATCTAGTCTGGTTAATAGAGTTTAGTGAGAAGTACTCATAAACGTGGATGGCAAAAACAATAACAAAGACCTGAGTGACGTAAACTTCCAACTATCTATAAATGTTTGGTTGGCATCAGGCTTTAAGTTAACGAAGGCTACTGTTTTACACTAGAATTTAGGAGTAGTAACAAAATTATTGTCATTTTTACACCGTGTAAGTTGGCTAAAAGTTTACGATGGCCACGGTTTGACACAACAAAAGTCACATTGAAGCCAATTGTTTTTTTAGGACTGAACTGCGCTAGCTACATTTTTTATGTCATTTCAGCGCCAGTATAAAGAAGGAAGATGGGATAGTCAGAAATTTACAATGGGAGCGATCTATATTCATGTTTTCGTCCAACCACGTCATCAACCACATGATGTGTTGCTGTCCAACGATTGGATATTTCTTAACAAATGAAGACACGCTGCTTTGTTTACAAATGTTATAAGCATACCCATGTGTCAAGCTGAATCAAATGACCAATCGTGATATTAGATATTTAACAAGTTATGAACACTTTTCACTAAGTGGGTCATTTTGAGCACATTTTGCAAAGTGACCAATGACCTCGAGCACATGGAAAGTTAATATAGATCGTGCCCATTGAAGTACATGAGAAAAGGGATGACAGAGGGGGGCGATTCCAAGAGCAAACTATCAATGTGTTTTGTCCCAGGATTCCACCTATATGACCACACTGAAATGCTTAAAAACACGTTATTTAAAACAAAAAACTATTATTACGGTACATAACAGTGAGATCATTTATTTGAATGTTTCCCTCCAAGGCAAGGACTCCGGCCAGGGCCCAGACAAAAACAAGTAATCTCTCATTCCTAGAAGAAAACAGAAAGCAAGTAGGAAAACAGATATAGGGGGATACTGTTTGTTTTTAAGTGTTTTACGGCACTTGCAACACATTTAGCTCATATCAGCGCCAGTAAAAAGGAAGGAATGGGATAGTAGTAATAGTAGAAAATTCTAGAATTATAATTAAGGTACCCAAGAAAAAAGGAAAACAAAGGGGAACTGGTTCAAAAAGGGAACAGATGTAGATTCCAAAGCACACTATCATTGTACTTAGATCACCTAAATGTCTTATCCTGCAACAAGAACAGGCCTCAACTAAGAGGAATACACTCAAATGTTTACAACTCAGATAAAGGTAAAACAAAAATAATACAATGCATAACAGAAAGATGATTTACAAGATAAAAAATACCATCTCCCAAAACTCTGACTATACATTTGACTATTTTCCTCCCAACTAGGGTATCCGGCCAGGGTCAGGACAAAACCAAGTAATCTCATTCCAAGACAAAGACAGAAATCATGTTGGAAAACAGATATAGAGGGATAAAAGACACAATAAGTGCCTCCCTGCCCAATATGGGAGTCAGGAACCTGACTCAGAGATAGGGGGATAGAAAGAAGACGCAGCACGTACCCCTGCTCACTATGGGAGGGCAAGAGACCCTACCCAGTCTTGAAACGATCTCCATTCACCACAACAGTCGCTGATAAAAGAAAACCAACAAAATATTTTGCTTGTTTTTAACGGTTTGACAGAGCTTGCAACATTTTTAGGTTATTTCAGCGCCAGCAAAAGGAGAAAAGATGGGATATAAAAAAAATCGTCAAGAGATAAAAAAGAGCAAAACGAAAATTTGTTTTTTTTTCAATCCATTGTTTTTCTTAGAGATATATTTCATATTTATTTTAGCTCCAATCAAAGCACAATATTCGAACATTACTTTTACCATGTTGAGATAATGCATTTGTTTATCGTCCCGAGTCCGCTGAAATCAGACTGAATAATGGTCACAAAATCATGTAATATATATATATTTAAAAGGATAAGCGAGCCAGTGTTAAGCCTTTCTGATTTTGGCAGCAAGTAAGAAAAGTGATTATCTTAAATCTCAGGTCGTATATGTAGTGGATCCATTAACAAAAATTGTTATAAATTTTTTTTATGGTCCTATAAGTACTCGTATTATATTTATGTAATATAACACTACAAAACATGTCTGTGCGTCAAGGTCACAGTCACAGTAACGAAGTTCCAACACCGGTCAACTTCACGTGACGTAAGGTCACTGGGGTCAAATACGTGTTCACGTGAAGAAAAAAGATCCATTATATGTGCGACTTTAGATCTTTTGGTGTCAGTAGCTGTTAAGATAATTGAAATCAGTGAAGATAATAATAATAATAATAATAATAATAATAATAATAATAATAATAATAATAATAATAATAATAATAATAATAATAATAATAGAGAGCGAGAGAAGCCGAACTGTGTACTAAAAATAAGTTATTAGAACCAGGAATCAGATCAAGTGTGGTTTACACACATATTATATAATATGGAAATACAAATTATGTACATCATCATCGTCATAGATGATTGGAATGTTTCATTGTGCATGCTCTCTCTCTCTCTCTCTCTCTCTCTCTCTCTCCCTCTCTCTCTCTCTCTCCCTCCCTCCCTCTCTCTCTCTCTCTCCCTCTCTCTCTCCCTCCCTCCCTCCCTCTCTCCCTCCCTCTCTCTCTCCCTCCCTCCCTCCCCCTCTCTCTCTCTCTCTCTCTCTCTCTCTCTTTCTCTCTCTCTCTCTACACTTATATTTGACTTCATATCACAATCTTAATCACAAACAATGTAAATATAAGCAATAAAAGAGTTCAAGCAAAATTTTGGAGACAGAAAATTTATATTTTCATCAATATAAAATCGCCCTCTGTTATATATTGTAATTGTATTACACCCAAGCAAAACTGTACACAAAAACACCATTGGCAATAA
Source organism: Berghia stephanieae (assembly GCF_034508935.2). NCBI lineage: Eukaryota > Metazoa > Mollusca > Gastropoda > Nudibranchia > Aeolidiidae > Berghia > Berghia stephanieae. The sequence continues at coordinate 26,733,077 of NC_088368.1, read as the reverse complement.
TTACAACTACTTTTTAAGATACATAAATTTTTTAAAAATGAAAATAAACAAAAATACCGATCATATATCCAAGATTGTCATCCTATTCTCTACAACTTTGATAAGTGGATGAAATATAATTCTTCCATTTTGGGGGGGAGAATTTACATTGTTAGTTAAAATGAAAATATCACCAAATTTCCCCAAATTTGTTTGTATGATTTTAGGTGTTTTACAGTGCTTTAAATACACATTCCTTATGAGAGAAAATCTCTTTTGTTTGTTTGTTTGTTTTTAAGGGTTTTACAGCGCTTGCAACATTTTATTTTATATCAGCGCCAAAAAAAAAGAAGAAAATGGGATAGTTAAATTCTAGACTTACAATTAAAGCACCCAAGAAAAGGTAACACAAAGGGGGAACTGGGAACAAATAGATTCCAAGAGCATATTATCAATGTACTTATTTTGACCATTCGCTTTAGATAAAGGTTTGCTGATTGTTCTGTTGGTAAAGCATTGAAAAACTGACCATCTTCTGTATTTATTTCAGACTATACTTTATCTGACCCCTTTGTCCAACCCTTTATGATTGAGTAGCAGGGTCTGACTGTTCGATAAGCCAAAAAGTATTTTGCAATAGACTAACGTCCTAACAATAGGTGGAATTGCGCTCGTAAATGCCATTCATTACAATCTTCATTAATATTAGGTCATTTCAGGAACAATGAAAAGGAAGTTGATAGATAAATCTAAATATTATTGTAGAAAATCATGACTATATATATATATATATATATATATATATATATATATATATATATATATATATATATATATATATATATATATATATATATATATATATATATATGAATGTATGTATATACAATAAATATATTTTTGTAGTTATGTCCCTTGGTTTATTCGTCCAAAATAAGAACATAGATGGCACTAGCCGGTTGAGTTTGAAAAAAGAGCTTTTACCTTTGTATTTTGTAATTCACATTCCCTTTCAACTATGTAGGCAATTGCTAAATTTCGAACAATTATATATCTGTGAATAGCAACCAAGATATAGTAATTTTGTTTTGTTTTTAAGGGTTTTACGGCGCTTGCAACACATTTAAGTTATACCAGCGCCAGTAAAAAGGAAGAAAAGGGGATATTACAAAGTTCTAGAATTACAATTAAAGCATCCAAGAAAAAGTAAGACAAAAGGGAACTGTGAACAAATAGGGATCAGATGTAGATTCCAAGAGCATGTGATCAATGTACTTAGTTTGAGATCACCTATAAGTCTCATCTGGACACAAGCACAAAATCCAACTAAGAGGAATACACTCAAATGATTACATTATAAATTTAAAATAACAAATATAATTCATAACAGAGAGACGATTTACACGGAAAAAAAGATCATTTCCCATAACAATAACTATGCATTTGACTGTTTCCCTCCCAGTCATGACTCCGGCCAGGGCCAGGACAAAACCAAGTAATCTCATTCCAAGACAAAGACAGAATGCAAGTTGGAAAACAGAAATACGGGGATAGGAGACACAGTATGTACCTCCCTGCCCACTATGGAAGATATAGTCAGCCAACAGGACTAGTTCAAATGGGGAAAAGATGTAAATACCTAGATCAATCTATCCACATGGTGTTGTTATCTAAACCCATTCAAAAAAATTATCAAGTCTCTGGAAATGTATACGGCAAACTACCCAAATTTGCACAAAGTCGCTTTTACCTTCATCGCTGTAGTGATGGTAATGGATTCGATTTGATTGGACAAGAAGCTAAGGATCCACACCAAGAGTGGTACTGGCACACTCAAATAGCAACAATATATATATATATAAACATATATATCATATCATAAGATGGGATTGTTTTGTTTGTTTTTGTTTTTAAGGGTTTTACGGCGCTTGCAACACATTTAGGTTATATCAGCGCCAGTAAAAAGGAGGAAAATGGGATAGTAAAAAGTTCTAGAATTACAATTAAAGCACCCAAGAAAAAGTAAGACAAAGGGAAATTGAGAACAAATAGGGATCAGATGTAGATTCCAAGAGCATACCACCAATGTACTTAGTTTGAAATCACCTACAAGTTTCATCCAGACACAAGCACAAAATCCAACAAAGAGGAACACACTCAAATGCTTACATTATACATTCAAAATAAAAATAATAATACATAACAGAGAGATGATTTACAAGGAAAAAATATCATCTCCCAAAACAATAACTATGCATTTGACTGTTTCCCTCCCAGCTAGGACTCCGGCCAGTGCCAGGACAAAACCAAGTAATCTCATTTCGAGACAAAGACAGAAAGCATGTTGGATAACAGATATAAGGGGATAGAAGACAGTATGTACCTCCCTGCCCGCTATGGGAGGTCAGGATCCCCACCCAGTAAGAGGGGATTGTGATGGTAAAATATAATAATAATATACATACATTTTAATGTATATATTTTAAACTTTTTAATTTTTTACCATTCATGGTGCTAGCAACACCCATTGTAAATTTCCATGAAAGGATTAATAATATCAGTCTTTCTTTGTATTACATTCCTTATATAACAATGAGAGGTTGTTTAAATGTAAAGAGATAAAAAAAAAAATAGCTCATAGGAAACAATAAATAATCAACTGCTTTCATTTTTAAAAAATGCCCATACGAGAGCTTGAGAAAAAGCAAATGGTCTCATTCACAATGAGACGAAAAAGCAACATGATATAAATTATATAGGGGGATATGAGAAGGAAAAAATGGACCCATGTAGAATTAGAATTCCCTCATTCTCCGACTTTCACTCCACTGGGCATATGAAACTTAGAAAGATGAAGCTCCTCCACCCGAAGGAGATCTTCACTCACTTCTAACTTAATTCGTGGTTGGAAGCTCTTTATAAAATCTGTGTAAAAATCACATGAATGTATGTGTATGTATATATATATATATATATATATATATATATATATATATATATTTTTTTTTTTTTTTTTTTCTGTAAGAATATTACAGTTAAAACACCTTTTGAATTTCTGTGTAAAATACAAGAATCATTTCATGCCAAAAACTCCTTGTTGAGATTAGAAATGTTGATTCATATTAATAATAATAATAATAATAATAATAATAATAATAATAATAATAATAATAATAATAATGCAGTCCACTCCGGATAATCACAACTCGGTTAATCGCAACATTTCCCAAGAAACGGAATTAATTCTATATAAAAGTCACTGGTTAATTGCAACAAGCTTCGGTTATTCGCAACAAATTTTTTGACCTCAAAAAGTGGCAAATTCAAGAAATTGATAAACACAAGCTCTTGATTAATTTTCATCACCGGTAGAATCATGATAGTTGAAGAAAAGAGAGTGGGTGTGATTTAATGCTACAGTAGTGTGTCACCATGGTATTAGAGACAAAAGAGGGCGGGGCTTTGCAGTATGGGTTTGTGAGGTCATCTGCAACCATTAGATAGGAGAGGGGCCTGGGCATAGTCTAGACAACAGGTAAACAATGACAGTTGTAAAGAGAGACTAAGTTGAGCGATATTCTTTGTTATGGGATTGACAACTGTGCATTGTGGCCTATGGGTTTAGTGAGAGCTTATTGTCTCTCATCATGGCTAATCTCTTAGATTCTTACGAATAATGATAACAAAAGCGTGAAAGTTAATCCAAACTGAATAAGATGTTGGTTTGCATCAAAACAAATTGTTTGCCAAAATCTTTACAGGTCTGCCATATGGTTTTTGTTTCAATCAACTTGCTCAGTCTGTGGTGGACTAAGATCAATGTTCACAATGACTGGTTTGATTTTACCATATATAATGTGTAAAATGTTGCAATAGTGGACAGGAAACTCAACTTTGGTTAATTGCAAATTTTCGCTCATCCCCCCAGTGTTGCGACTATCCTTAGTGGACTGTAATAATAATAATAATAATAATAATAATAATACTGTACAAGAGCCTGACTATGCAGTAATATAATATCGCCAAGGCAATTAATTCGTTCACTTTAATCAAATAATAAATAATCAAGCAACTAATTTATTCAACTATTCCAGAATATTGCGTGAAATAAGGTGTAAAAGACAGCTGATTGGCAATTATAAATAATCTTTTGGTGTGCATGAATACAAATCCAAAGTTTTTATTTTTTTAGGTCAAATTGTCATTCAAGCAGATGGAGAAAAATACAAATTATGGTAAATAGAAGTACTACGGCCATACATTTAGTCACGAAATATCTAATAATCTTACATGGAGGGGTGGAATAAACATATTCTTTCATTTCGATATACTCATTAAACTAGTTATACTTCTATCGTGCAATAACATATACTTGCAAGCTTATAGTGTTATTGGGCACGATAAAAATAACTTGTTTAATAAATACAAAGAAATGAAAGAATCGTATATTATACACTGGCCTTGAGCAGAAAATTGTCAGTCATCAATAAATTCTTTGAGCAATGACTTTATTCTTAAGATGACTGCTAGGTGGCATGTTCTATTTTTCTTGTAGCGTCCCAGTTTTGTGCCCAACTTTAGGTACTTCCTTTGTTTTGGGGGCCAACATCATTACCCTTAATTTGCCAAACATGTGATTCCCATTGACATTGGACATTCGTTTCTTGATGTAATTTAATATTATATTTAATGTATGAACCAAACAAATTCTAATAACTGAATACCTTTATATTCTCTGTTCTTACGATGCAAATGAATGTTTTAAAACTAAAAACAATAAATAAATAAATAAATAAATAAATAAATAAATAAATAAATAAATAAATAAATAAATAAATAAATAAATAAATAAATAAATGAATAAAAACAAATAAATAATTCGCCTTAGGAGAAATAGAATAAAATATCAATCAAAAGCAAATAAGACTAAAGCACCACAATTTCTGTTGTCATGGAAATGAAAGCTATAAACCCAACATGTGAAACCATTTTATTCTTCTTTTACTCATTTCGAAAAAATTTTAAAAATTAAAAATCACCTCCCAAAATTAATACTGTTTCCCCCTCAACTAAGGACTCTGTAAGGCATAAGGACAAATCCAAGCAACTCTATTCCAGGACAAAAACAGAGAGCAACTAAGAAAACAGATATAGGGGGATAGGAGACACAGCAAGTGATCTCCTGCCCACCATGGAAGGTCAAAGGACCCCATCCAAAAATTGCTGCTGTAAATGATTGGAAACAGATAATCAAGTAGTTGCCCTGCTATAACGACAACTCTCTCTGAAGATATTTTTTTCTGGCTAGACAATGTCGTTATAGAGAGCCTGCTCTGTATGTTATGCCATTGGAGATCAGTATCCTTTATACACAATTACATTCCGTTCACATCTTGCTTGAGATCCCACATTCTCCAATACACATTACGAATCCTTAAAATGGATGACCAATGCACCTGAAACAGAAAAAATAAAAAATTCTTAAAATTTAAAAACATGAAAAGAACAAAAAAAATTTTGTAAAAATTAAGGATGCGGAAAATTTTATGATAGTATAACTTGAATGGTGCCCTACCCAGAACATCCTGAGGGAATCACAATAGAATGGATAAAATGAAAAAAACATTTACATATATACAAGCACACATGGGCTTTCACGCAGAATATATTAAATGGTTTTGTTTCTGTTTATGTGAGCTTTTTTAAAAGGTTGAAATCATTACATTATTTTTCTTTTTAAATAACTATTGGCAAATTTATACTTACCAACGATGATGGCAACAATGATTAAAATGACGACAACCAAAATAATCCTCATCTGAAATAAAATATATAAAAAACAAATTATGTGATTAAATGCAATATGAAAGGGATATAGTGCTGTGTGGACTAAATGAAGGCAAAGGTGGTTGAGGGATACTGAGTATAAATGTCTCATCATCATTACCATCATCGTTTGTTCGTTTCATGGCACTTGCAAATATTTTTGGTCATTTTAGTAATTGTAAAAAGGAAGATGTAGATTCAGAATTTAACTGCACTTGAAATTGCCCAAGAATTAGAAAGGCAAAAAGGACTCAACATAGTCATCATCCTCATCACCATCATCAACTGCAAAAGAAGTCTGTTGTCGAAACCAGCGAACATGTCCCGCAATCTTCCAGTCTATTCACCTGCCAGTTACCATTTACGAAACTTCTTACATATATCAGGAGTCCTCCTAGCTCAGCATCTAGAGCACTTACCTCACAAATAAAGGGAACAATATAAATGCAGAGCATATTTGTGCAGCTATGTGGTCTTGTGGTATGACACTCGCATTTGGATCGGAAGGTCCTGGGTTCGAGCCTCGCTCGGCGCGTATTTGAGTCCTTGGAAAAGGCTCTTTATTCATATTCTCTCACCGTACTCTTGTGTAAAATGAGTACCTGGCAGTAAACAGTGTTGTCTTTGTTGGAAAAAATTGTAATATCGCCTAACAGGCGTCATGTCTCGTTCTATATGTTACGTATTGCTGTTGGACAGGGGCCCTTTGTAAAGCGTTTTGAGCACTTTAGTGGATATTGCGCTATATAAATGCTCTATTTTTTAAAATTATTTTTGGTGATTTTTTTCTGCAGTGATTGTGTCTCTTACATCTGGCAGCAGAGATTACATGGTATACAACGATCCTATCCAAAGGATAGCAAACAAATGCTATAGTTTGTTTAACACTACTGAACCCAGGGTAATAAAATTAGTGATAATTATTTGTATTGTGCCAATTTATGATAATACAGCAATATTTCATTATGACATCATTTTTCTTCATTTCTTTTTTTTTTTTTTAAATATATCTTAACATGCTTTTTTTTTAAAAAGACTCAGACTTACTCGACAATTCTGCCACCACATCCTTCTGTGTAATGCTTTGGATCTTGTCCGGAACATGCTGGAGTTTAAACTCAGGTCATCTGGCAAAGAATAAACAAGAGTCAAAGTTTTATATATTAGACTTACAAGAGATACCAATTAGATCATTATTATTATAATAAATGAAATCAAACTCAATACAAACAGGCAATTGGGATGTCACACAGTTGATATTCGTCCATCCCTTGTTGATAGCCATCTTCACTCTTCCTGCCTAAATCTGCTCCATACATAAAAAAAAAACATGCTACTATTAAGTCTAAAAATAAAAATGCCCTACAAATTTTCACATAAAAAAAGTATCATATTTAAAAAATAATAAAAATTAAAAAATCCTGCATCTCTCCCACCCCCTCATATTACCATCCATCTTTAATTATGCCACAAAACATTCTTGTTTAAGTTTCATTAGTTTTCAAAAAAAAAAAAGAAAAAAATAATTGCTCAACACTTCCTTATTTTAGAGTTAAGTTAGGAAGCTAGTCGATAGCAATGTTCCTACTGCCAGATCTAACATATCCAAGTATCTAATCACTGATGGGTAGATAGAGTCGTCTGAAAAAATCTTGAAAAAATCTCAGATTGATACAGGTCCTTTGGCTTTTGAGGCAGGTGCTCTACCAACTAAGCTTTCAAGATCCCTTAAGAGAAGGTAAAAGAACCTGAAATATCTTTTCACAGCTCAAGACATATCCTGATACACAAAATGTTTCGTTACATGTCTTGAAATTGAATGTGCAAATTCCAAGAGCTAATGTCATTTTTCCTCAACTTTGATTTTCAATTCTTATAATTTTTTTTTACATTTGAATATTTTGGACAAAATGCTAGATCAAAATATGAAGTTTCAGGTGTCTACTGATTACTCAAGAGGACTTCTTTTTTTTTTCTTTCTCGCTAGAATGTCTTACCAGATTTGTCTTGTAAATCTTCGAGTCTGTCTCCTCTCTCCACAACTCTGGCCACATTTGTCTTCATGATATCAACCACCTCATCCACATCATTCTGTAACCTAAAAGCAAAATAAAAAATAAATAAACAATACTCTTATGTATCATCTTAAAATGGCACAGCTGCCATTAGACTCCGAAATTAAAACACACATAATTTCTTAGAACAAAGACAGAGAGATGGACAGTTTTGTTTTGTTTTGCTTTGATATAAGGGGTTTTACAACACTCGCAACATTATTAGATCATTTCAGCACCAGTAAAAAGGAAGATGATGATTCATTTTATTCAGGTATTGTTTATATCATATTTGACATGAGATGTTATTGACTTTACCAGAGCTGAATCAATGCCTGTGTGTATATCTGGCCCTTTGATGAGGCGTTGCTGGACATAAGTGAATAATATATAGTCTTGGTGGTTGAAAGGTTAACACATCCAGGCTGCCATATTTGACTTGACCTTTATGATATGATGTCTTGATTATGGAGAATGAACCCATTAAATATGGACAAACAGGCTCTGGCTAACTAATAGATAGTGTAAAACTGCACCAGCTTGTTCAAGCACAAATCAACTCTCTCAATATCAGTACGGTGTTTGATGGAAATGAGTTTTGTTTTTATTTTTCCTCCTCTGATAACAAAATCACAGATTTCTGTGGATTCCAGGAAAGATAGACTCAAATCTTTAAAAATATGATATATGAAAAATTGATAACTACAATCAGGGTAGGGTGTCCAGCAAATATTCAAAGTAAAATTTACGACCTAGGAAATTTAAATATTTAGATCACCAAATTTTTTTTTGCTATTAATGGTTGATGCTCGTACTCATGAGAGGGAGGGAGGAAATATAATATTTCGAAATTTTTTTTTCTTTCCTCTAACATGTCTTTTCGGATGATTTGCCAGATGCAAAATTTAAATAATGGTACATAACAGAGAGGTGATTTGTAAGGGAAAATATTTATTTTCAAAAATTTACCATACATTTGACCTCCCTCCTAGCTAAGGATCCCCATTAGGACCAGTAAAAACACATCAACAATATTCATCCTGCACAACGAAAGAGAGCAACAGAAAGAAGGCACAGAAAGTGACCTCTCTGCCCACCATGAGACGGACAGAAATAGTCAGATGATATTCTATTGTCTCGATAAAGCAAGCGACCCTCCCTCTCTCTCTCTCCCCCTCTCTCTCTCTCCTCTCTCTCTCTCTCTCTCTCTCTCTCTCTCTCTCTCTCTCTCTCTTTCTTCCACCCCTCCCCCACACATATATATACAAATATGCCATTCTTCTTCTTACTTTGAAATTTTGACATCTCCTCTTAATCGTTCTGTTCTGACATTGGGACCTCTGAAACAAATTAATTATATTATTCTCAAATAATTTTGTGCTCTTCTGATGTCGAAATCAACTTTTTTCTTTTTTAAATTTTTTTAATAAAAATTGGAAATAAAGTTAGGAAATAAAGTAAAACTTTTTTTTACTTAATTTTGTATATAAATTTTTAGTTTCTGTGGAAGTTTGAAGATAAGTGCATCATACATGTCTACGAGACAAAGCTTTACTAGGAAGAAATGGGATGCATTCTTTCCTTTATTTTTTTAGATATTGAGAAAGGTCAGTGTAAATATCAACACAACGTATATTTAAAAAATACTTATGTTTAGCTCGAGTTAGTGTACTAATTTGGTGAAAATAATCAGAGTAAAAGACAATGTCTATCAACAAATCCTCTTCAGCAAACTTAAACTTACTTGAGAAAGAAATCTTCATCATCTGAATTGCCATCAAGGAGACCCATCTGAAATGAATACATGACAAGAAAACTGTTAAAAGAGAAAAATAATAAATTCCTAACCATTGCATTATCTTTATCGTAAGCTAGAACATTTTAGTAATACAACAAAAATAAACTCTCAAAAATAAACCATTCAAAACTACACAAATTTTAAAAAAGCGTTGACAAGACTTGAAGACTAATAACACAACCATTAAGTAGTTTAGTAGTTAACCATTACCCTTTCTCGATCAGTTGACGAAATGAGGTCTACATTATCTGGAACTCTGACAAATTTGGGTGGCATTTTGAACAATTTCGATGACAAATATTGAAAATCTTGCCTATGGTTATTCTGGAAATGAAATAAGAATGGTTTCATATTTCATTAGCTGAAGAGAAGGTAAATGATAATGCTTGACATCATTGATATCAAAGTCAAAGGATAGCTTCAATTTATGCAGCATATAAATTATAGACACAAAAGAAGACTAATAAAGTTGTTTTTTTTAA
>NC_088368.1:26695438-26712938 GCF_034508935.2 Berghia stephanieae | reverse complement strand
CCACTACTACTACTACAATCACCAACACAACATCATCCTCACTACCACCAGTACTACAATCACTACCATTGGGTTTTGGAGCTTTACTTCATTTGAAATAAGGAAACTTCGGAATTGTATTTGGCATTGTGTTTATATATCATAATATAATTCTAATCAGTTATCTGATTAGAACTAGATACTATACAATATGTATGCCAAATACCATCTCAATTCCCTTTTCTTGTGTGCGGGAATTCCTCTTTCGGGTATTGAAATTCCTACGAGTGGTGTCTGAAATTCATGTGAGCCAAATTTAAAGTTGGCGTCTCTTTGCTACGGTGATGCAGTGAGTGTGAGAGAGTCATCACTACACACTTAAGCAACAGAAACAATTTAAAAACATGACTACCTATGACACGCAACCAGTCATACACGAGGTTATACTATTTATCCTTTTCTCTATATAGAACAGGACAAGACAAGCAAGACTTGACTCTCTCTACACTTCGCATTGATGTTTGTCGTCTGACGAGTTCAACTCTCGGTCGAACTGTCAATATTCCTTTTTGCCGAGGACGTAACCATTAATAGAATGTTGTATGGTTTTGACCGTGAAGAAAACCTTAAGATGTCACATTTATATATTTCAGAGACATCGTTTTGAATAGATTTGAATTAAACGAGCGAGCAGGAAGTTATTTTCTTAGATTTCATGAACGGCCGATCAGCGCTTGTAACGTAATTCCCAGTCCATGTCTTAATTTTAGCGGATGGTTTTCTCATCGAGGCCGCTGGTTGGCTAGCCAATAAGAGCACCGTACGGTTTCCATTGGGTAAATTCCTTGATATATATATATATATATATATATATATATATATATATATATATATATATATATATATATATATATATATATATATGACAATGAAATAATAGTGCTCAACTTTTAGATAAAAGGAGCTATTTATAAAACATTTCATATATAATTATGATCTTCTACAATATTGTTTCTCATCAGGAAGTGGAAGCCGACGATACTTCCACTTCCTGATGAGAACTAACGCTTTAAAAATATTGTAGAAGATCATAATTATACTTGAAATGTTTTATAAAAATGTATATATATATATATATATATATATATATATATATATATAATATATATATATATATAGACAAAAACTAATGGAAATATAAAATAAAACTAAAGCAAAAAATGAAATTTAAACAACAACAACAGAAAAACAAAACAAAAAGAAAGCAAACTAAAAACAACTAAAAAAAAAACACACAACAAAACAACGAAAAAACACAACCCCCCCCCTCCCCCCCCCCCCCCCCCCCCCCCCGTTCCCAAAAACAAAAACAACAAAAACAAAGCAAAACAAAAAACATTTTAAAAATCCCCAAAATATATTGAAAACAATATTACTTACTTATCCTTTTTTAATGACCTTAATTTAAAACAAACAAACAGAAATAAGATAGATGCCAAAGAATTGAAAAGAAAACGAAATAAAATTAAATAATATATTACTTACTGCATCGACGACCAGGAAGATCTAAATCAACAACAGGATTTAGTTATGGCTAACACTAACAATGGTGTAAAGATGACTATTACTTCTCTTGAAAATTTCCCGTCTGTTCTGCGGATCTGAAAAAAAAAAAAAAAAACACATTTTGAAAATTTTGTCTAGAAAACTGGTGGTTTCTATATCGATTGATTGAAATGACCAACGTCTTGTCGACAATTCTCAAACATGGGACTTCCTTAAAACCCCAGGTTTAAGAGTGTTTCACAAGATGAGTGTCATTTTATTTGAAGGCTGAGATGTGTGGACAAAATAAATATTAAAATGTGTATTTTTTCCTTCTGTATTTCTTCCTTTCTTTCAGAGTTTGACAATGTGCTGTGACATCAAGTAGCGCGGATACTTTGCAATGGCGCAAGTATTTCGTGGTTTGGATGACCGACACTTATAATATCCACTTGATATCAAGATGACGATAAAAACGATTTCATTGTTGATATTGTTGTTGTTGTTGTTGTTGTCGTCGTCGTGGTTGTTGTTGTTATTGTTGTTGCCATCGTTGTCCCCATTGTTGTTGAGGACGGTGGTTATGATGATGATGATGATGATGATGATGATGATGATGATGATGATGATGATGATGATGATGATGATGATGATGATAAAGAAGAAGAAGAAGATACATAAACAAATTAGCCCTTCGGCAGAAGTCCCACTCTTTTTTATCTCTTTTTTCATGTTTCTATTGGGGTTGTTTTTACCAATAATGAATAATGAACATTAAAGCGTGTAGCAGTGCCTTTAAACTTGGCCCAGCGTTTTCTTGGAGCATCAGAGGAAAATGTACTGCTAATGGAATACGAACCGACGCATACTTATTTGCACCTGAACCAAGGAGCAATAGACTTGGAACTGGACACGAACGTTTTCAGTCGGAACCAAAGAAAATAAGAACTAAATATGTCTTACTTTCTTTGGTGGGAACAATAGATATAACACAGGAGTAGTCTGTGGTGGGAACTGTCGCCACACTTGTCGGTTCGCGAGGTTTGAAGAAAACACGAAGTCATCTTTATTAGTTTTACTCACTTCAGTTCCATTTTCGGATTTTCTCGAACGCGTTGCATTATGGTCTCTATAGACATGTAAAAAATGTTTTGTTGGCAAGGATTCTCTGATGAAAAACGAAGTTCACACAAAAAACGAAAGTAGAGGCATCGGTGTCGTCGACCAAAACAGTAGGAGACTGGGAAGGGTTCTCGAAATTTTAAAGATAGTGTCACATTAAAACTATCATCATGTTTTTGGCCGATTCTCTTATCATGATGTTTTCCCTGGTAAGCGGTGTTGCCTTTTTAGTCAGGGAAAGATATAATTTGACCTCCAACTAATTGCAACATAAATTATTTCTTTTACATTTAATTATATACGATTTAATAAGTAAAATAAACCATTGTTTACTTTTATAAAAAGGTGCTAACTATTTTAAAATAATTTTTTAATTTTACAAAAATGTATTACTTTCCAAACTGTGATTCCATAGACCGGCACGCACGAATTGTATCAGTTACCATACCGGGCGGCACATTTAACCCCTTACTGATGACACGGTTGATAAACGTTTAGAGCATTGACGGAAACCCGCACAGGTCTATTTCGATAGTTTCTTACGATGGTTAACGCGCTCTGTTTGGTATGTATTTACAAAGTAAGGACTATTAACATTTTCCTCCATAGAATACCCTTATACCTAAAATATATAAGCGTTGTAATTAAATATTTGCTGCAAACAAAAAGTAGATACATCTGTGAAAAGGTAACAATGAATTTATTTTTCGCGAATACATTGACTGTTTAGGCTTATCAAAATGTTGGCAAAGAAGACGCCCCCTCCCCACCCCCACCCCCATCACACACACACACACACACACACACACGCGCGTGCGCACACACACACACACACACACTATTCGCAATCACAGTCATTTACATGTTGACGAAATCAAATTAAAAAGAAAGAAAAGAAAAAAAATAGCTGGGATAGACACCCAGAGTGGTGTTGATGAATTATGCTCAAGAATAGAAACAAATATAAGCCATACTGTGTTAAAATTGGTCGTCTATATCCACATTGCTCTCATCGCTGAAATTCAAGTTCATGTTCTCGGTATTTGAACAAGTCTCTCCAAAACAGCCAGAGCAAGCATGTGTACACTTAAGTCCATGTTTTCTGCAACTACAACGAAGACTGGTACATCCAGATTTACAGGCACAAGTAACAACAGCTAACAAGGTTTCTGGAGCAGGGGGTAGGTCTGTCATAATTGGTGTCAGACGATTGTTCTTGACTTAATAACCCCAATCTATTGGGTCCAACTGCTGATCAAACTTGCCAAGCCATTGTTGTACCTGGAAATAGACCCGAAGACTATGGAACTTTGCTGCAGCAGAAGTTGGAGGCAGAGTTTGTGGTTCAACATAGACAACAGACTTGGCAACCTTGTCCTTGAAACGTCGAATCCTCGCTTCATTCAGGGACTGGTAATTTAATCCATAGACTAAAAGCAAAGCCTTCTCCCCTGCATTGATGATGTCGGCTTTTTGTGACGAACTGCTCAGAAAAATATCTGCGATTGTCTGAAATTCTTCTTTTTTTAGCTTCTTTAAAGCAACAGATTTTCCTATCCCATAGACTCTAGATGTCGTGTCACACCCAAGTAATGCATGTGCAAAAAGTAGTCTACATGAATTGATTCCAAGAAATGCATTTATACTTTGAATACAACACACTCTTACACCTTGTTTGGCTGATGTGAAGTAAGCATTTTTAAGACTGGGTCGAAAATGGGCACTCAGAAGGCATAATAGATCTGTGTCTTCTCCAACCACTACAGTGTCTCGTTTTATGCTTTGTTCGAGAGCTGTCATTACGATGTCAACATCCGCATCCTCAATTGCATGTACAGTAAAATGGCCTGATTTTTTCAAAGCTTCAGAGAGGAAAGTTATAAAACGTCCCTTGTTGCTCTTATGGGCCAGAAACATTTCTTTGCATGTGTGGAGGATAGAATTTAAGTCGAAATTAACTTTTACCCCTGCTCCTCCATTTCGTCTCAAGTGTGTTGTGTCTTTTGTAGAAAGTGAAGAATTGTATCCATCGAAAACAATGTGGGCAGATCTGTATTTAGATGTAACATATGTACAATATTGTGTGATGATGTCATTAATAGTTGAGCCACGATTCCAAGGAATTCTTTGTAAAAGAGAACCACCATCTAAAACAAAACAATAATCTCCATCTGGCAGGCCAGTAATTTCTCCTCCTTCACATTGACTGCACAGAGCATCCCGAAGCGATGGTTTCCTTGCCTCTAGAGGCAAACCTGTCGAATCAAACAGTGCTGGGGGAAAAGAGCAGAGTTCAAAATCAAGAATGTTCTCCTTGTTTTCAATTGTTATTTCAGCAACGCTTGTGAGCCGCTGGAATAGCAGTTTTGAGTCAACATGCAGAGTCTTTTTTTCAACTTGGCATATTGTTTTAGTGGCCATGTTAATGAGTTGTTTTTTTCTTTTAAACGAAAAAATAAGAGCGTTCTCACCAATCATACCAGAGATAATGTTGTCCCCCAATGCCTGAGCAAGGTGAGCATTGACTGATGAGTCAGCAATGTGACCAGTACATATATTACGTAATTCATTTTCCCCGACAAAAGGATTTCTCTCATAGAGATATTGAAAGAGTTTCCTAGTATCGTTGTTGTCTCTTTGGCGTCGTGCAAGGCCAATATCTTTATTTTTTTTTTCATTTGGAATTTCATGACCTGCAAATTTGGTCAATGCTGAAGTGATCTCGGCACATGCGGGCATTGACATGATCCACAACGCTCTTTGACTCTCATCCATCCCCCTGCCCCTTGTGAGACCTCCTTGAGACTTTATATTTTTCATTAAACTTTGTTCAATGGCAAGATCTGTGGATAATCCTGTCCAACTGTTGATGTTGCATCTAACCACATGATGACCTGCCATAAATGCATTATAGACATTTGAATGAGATGTTTCTAGGTCAAGCATCGATGTTAAATAGATATACCCTGACTTTAGATAGAGGCTGTGTCCACACGAGGCGAAAAAAGGTAGCATTTTGGAAAGACTTGACAAGTGAAGTCTCCAGTCCCCAGTGCGTTCAGCCCTGATGAAGTCACGCAGGATTCTTACCATGTCCAAATACAGAAACCACAATCGTGCTGTTGTCCTATCTAAAGAAGTTTCCCTTTTGTCTTGTAGCTGTGACATGATGTGTTGAAATACTGGATTAGTTTCAAGGTTATTTATGGCAATGCTTTTGTCCATTATTCCATCGACCAATGAACTAATTTCTTCAAAGCGGGTTTCTCTTGAGCCAGAAGAACTCTCAGGTGTGGTTTGATCTAAATGATTTTCATAAATAATATCTGAAATCCCTGGCACATCTTTGCTGAATACGTCGGCATTGGCTTCATCTTCAACTGAATGAGTTAAAACTGAAACATTTAGATTGAAAATATCACTGACAATAACAGCATGAAGCGCGGAATCTAAAAGACAATGGGCTCTGACTGCTCTTGAGTAGGCCTTTCCATTCATGATAAAGGGAACAGAATTAGGAGCATATATCACTTTGAGGACATTTTCGATACCCGATCCCTCCATAACCTTTCCAATACAACCAAGAAAACTCATTGCTGTGTGGAATCCACCAAGTCTCAACACGATGTTATGTAGGCTGTCATCATTTCTTGACATTAGCACTTTGGACTTCCAATATAATGGTTGGTCAAAGGTAATGACAGGTGTTGTTTTGCAGTTGTTTGCTTGTGATGACAAGAATTTCAGAGTTGACAATATGCATGATTCATCAGTTGGTTTCAGATCAATGATTGGAAGGAATTCAATACCAGATGTTTCTGTGCAAACTCTATTTCCAACAAGTGCTTGCATGAATCCAGACCACATTGGTCTCCGAGAGTTGAAAATCCAAGAGGTTCTCCATAGAATATCAACACTGGCAAGAGAATCTTGAGAGTTGGGTATTGAATATGGCTTGTAGAGAATGGGAGATGAAGGATCTTTTGGATTAGAAAAATGAATTTTAATTTTCGCTAATTCCCTGATTTCTTCCATTGAAACATCTTTTCTGGGAATTTTTCTCGTAATCGCAGATGGGGGTGAACTTATTGCTATCATTCCCATGCCATGGAATGTGTTGAGACCATCGATTGTTGCAATATTATGATCAACATTGTCAGCTACAAATTGCAAAAATGCGTTATCACATGAAAGGCTTACATCCTTACCAGAATCCAAGGCGGCACTTTTTTCAAATGTTCTCACTTCATTATACGCGCAACAAAAACCAAGCTTGTGCAGAACATCTACAAGGAGCCTCGATCCAGTCTGGTGGTGAATTTGGATACCAAGACCAACTTGAAGTGGCGTGAGCAATGACTTGGGTCTTGCTGCCTGTATCAGTGCCTGGCCCAGAGATGATGTTATGATACTATTTTCCAACGGCTCAAACAAACTTTTCAGGAATAACTTTAAGCTATAAGGTAAAAATGCGTCATTCGCTTCCTTTGATGAAATAGAATTCACTGTTGGATAAAATGCTTTACTACTCTCTAAGGCCTTGATGTCCGATTTTATCAATTTTGCAGCGGTTTCGATTATCTTTGTTTTTTCATCCTCTGCTGTAGAACATTCTTGAGTTTGGTGAAAAGCATGGATAATCTTTTGAGCATATTCTCTCAAAGAAATAATATCTGGCAAACCATCTTTTTCATAGATAAAAAGGGTGTCTCCGTAATGGTCTCTTAACTTTTTCTTCAAATATAATGGAGAATACGCATTTGATCCATACTTCTCCATCTCAGAGATCAGGTGAGATATCGTAACTGTTTCATCCCCAATTTGCTCCAAATAAGTTATGACATGGTCAAATGCCGCTTTACACTCATTGTTTACTGGCCTGCCACGAGATGGATTCTGCTTGAGTCGCAAATTCTGATGGAACATCTTTGTCTGTCCTAAAATTTACACTACATTGTTGATGATATTTGACTTCTAAGGCATGTAAATCCTGACAGTATTCTAATCTACCTAAAATCATCTGGGACCATTCGTCTTTCCTTTCTTTACACTTACTTTTAATTGAGAGCAAAAATTGTTTTTCAGTCCTAACAGGGAAAACATCAGGGTTCCGTTTTGTTCTCTTAAAGAGATATTGACCGCAAAACAAACATTCATTTCTCACATCAAACGAAGATGTTGATCGTAGTGAGGGTGTTGACTGCTTAGCGTTGTAATGTCTTAGAGCTGCTGTAGCAACATTCTTTTTATTCGTGTAATGTTGCTGACATCGCCGATGTATTTTGGAGCCAGGTATCAGTTTTAGATTGTCGTTTCTCTTAACACTAACTTTATTAATGGTGTCACAGGCCTTTTCCCCAAGAATTGTTATAACATCAGTATTAATGAATTCCTCGTGGCAAATAGGACATTGTTGTTGAATATCAGTCATCTGAAAGTGAAATTTCATTTTGTCTTTAATCAAGCATCGACAAAAAAGGTTTACTAAATAGTTACAAATACTGTATGGATGACTATTAATTTAAACGATTTCGAAGGCAACATTAAACATTAAACAACAGATAAAGAAATGAAAATATAATTTATAGAGAGCGGTTAAGTGGCTCAGAGACAGAGGTATTGTTACAAAAGTCAAGCGTTGTTAAGCATGATCGGTTGTCGGATGAGTGAAAGTGATCGTGGACAATTCTGGTGCCTACGTTCCGTCTTTGGTAAGCAGGCTTCAGGCAGCCCCCACCGCTCTCTACAATTAACACAAACTACCCCACTTGACTAAGGTGTGAACGTGTCCTTGGTTTTAGGCAATTGGTGCTGCATGAAATGGAAATATGGTTCCATTTGGTCAATGGGATAAATTGAAATAACATGAAGCGCATTAAGCATAGTAAATGTTTGGAAATGCGCTAGAAAAACTGTTGTAATTATTTATTTTATGTATCTAAAACATATAAAACATTTGGATAAGCAGTAGATGCTAACACTTTATTCATCGCAACATAGGTCGCCGATAACGCAGTATGTTCTTCAATCTGTAAAACATGACGCCAACGGGTTTCCATACTTTCATTTTACTTCCATATAACACTGTATAGTATTGTTTAATTCAGCTGTATGTTTATTGAGAGAGTGCTTCAATTGATTAGTTTTGAATTCTAGGTCAGTTATTAAATTGAGAACATTAGATTTAATGAAAAAATAAACATGCTTCTTACCTTGCATTGTACTGAAATAAGTCATTGAATTGATACCACACTTGAGAAAAACAGAAATCCTGAAAACAGACTTAGATTTACATTAAAATGTGCGAGAATGACTTGATAGTCTCTATTAACGGACTGGGAGATGGCCAAAAAAAAAAAATCCATGTGGCCAATCAAAAACATGAAAAATTGACAAATTTAACTTCGCATGACCAATCACTACTAAATCATAACCCTCAGAATAAAACCTCCCAAAAACTCATCCATATGTTTCACAATAAATCGACGAAAATTCAAAGTCCTTATTTTCATTGTCGATAATAAAATAATAATATTAATAATGATAATAATATTTTGTCTATCTTTGTGTAGCCATATTTGGCCACATGCGTGGGATGCGGTAATCCCCCATTGTTCGCGCCTGACGTTGATGGATGAGCCAGAAAGATGGGTAGGGGGAGGGGGGAATGCGGTTTGCTTTTTTAAATTTTATCCATTGTGCAGGTATGTTGCTTCAGTTGTATCAATTTTACCACATTTGCTATTTTTTCAATTTTCAATGTTAAATTTAATTATGTTAGCACCCTTCTATAATGGTAAACAATGGATCATTGCAATCAGTGAATTACATTCTACAATCTGACGCAAAAAATATTTATGTTGCAATTAGTTTGAGGTTCACATAAGAAAAATCATTATCTTTCTCTGACTATTTTGATTTGATGGTTATCTAAATCAGTGGGCGATAGATATTGCCCCCCCCCCCCCCCCCCCCCCCCCCCCCAGTCCCTAGTCAAGTCCTAGTCATAGTCTCTAGACTCTATACTATTACTATTATTAGTCATAGTCGTCCTAGTGAAAGCAAATTTTGAAATTGGGGGGCGATGATGCCTCACATGGGGGCAACAATCAGGAACTACATGGGATTGCAGGAGTTATTTTGAGTTTTACAAAATTTTAAGCAAGGAAAGTGAAATGTTAATTGGCCCAGCCATGGGCATATGGGCATGGGAAGTTATAAAGTATAAATTAGTATAAAGATTGTTTGACACAAAGATCCCGAACTTTTATCCTCAAGTAACAGCATAATTCAAAAGGGAATTGATGAAATGGTGGGAGAAGTCTGAGGTCAATTGATTCAGCTATTGTATTAAAAGTAAGTGACTTAATTCAGCATTCATCAATTGGGCGAGTCGACTCTCAACAACGATGATGCCCTACTGCTGATCTACAGACTATAGATCGTTTTATACAAGGCAATCATTACCATGTTTGCCCAGAACATCTCTTTGCATGCACCTTAACTAAAGACACCAAGAGGGCAACACTTTTTTTCACGAATTTTTTCGAAGATAGTAAATCCCAATCGCAAACGCTGAAGTGTGTGCCACAAATGGGGCATCTGCCATGGTAGGGTGCTATCATGGCTTTACAGCATTTTTGAAAGAGGCTAGAGGCTGTGCCAAACATTTTATTCACAAACAATAGCTTGTGGCTAAAAATCTTATCCAGCCATTGCATGAACAGTTGAAATCGCACATGCTCAATTCGCGCTTTTTCAACAGCTATGCGCGGAGAATGACGAGGAGTTCAGTAGGTTACTGCTCCACACAAAGGCTCGATGACTCTATACAGCCTCTCAAGTCTCGATAAGCTGGGGGAAAAGAGGATCGGTCATTGGCAGCCAAAATTAAACATACTACGACCCCTTCAATCTTGATTAAATTTGCCATAAACACAGATAATGAAAAAGATCTAGACAAGCTTTCTTTTATTTTTTTGCACTCTCAATTTTGAAAAAAATTACAAAAGTTTTAAAATGATGCTACTCTTTTATCAAACCATCATTTTTGATAGAACATTGACATCAATCACACCGAAAGAAAGCTTGATATCTGTTCTTTAAAATTATACCAGAACTGTTCAGATACTGTGTAAAACAATGCAACAGTAGTGATAATGTGAAATTGTGTTATCTAAATTTTAACCCAAACTAGTGCTTCACTTTTTTAATGGCTAATCAGACGACCTACATAATGGCATAACTTGAATTGCTTTCAGTTATCAGCATTGTCATTGAGAGGAAATGGAACAACATGGGTTTGAACCACAGAGTAAAGTAAGCTGCGACTGCTGACTAATGCTGATGTTGATGCAGCTTTGCTGATATAGTTCAAGCAGCGTAGAGCAATCAATGATCAATACATTGCAGCGGCGTGGCATGCTTACAGTATAAAGTGGTGCCAGACGAAAATGACTTACACATGCTACATGTGTAAATATAAAAGAAAGAAAAAAAAACTTACATACTTGTAAAGTAAATTTGCATGGTGATGTTTCTGTTCCTGCAAATCTTTTCAATAGTTTGTTTATATAAATCACGAACGAATATATTGATTGGAGTTTGGACACTGAGGGAAATGGCTAAAGGGACACATGCAGACATTGAATGTCAATCGAACAAAGGGTAATTTCAAAACTTACAAAGCGTAAGAATGTAAACAGCCCATGGCCTATTAAAAGAGTACTGTAGTTACGTCATGAAACAGCCCCATTCCACTTCGGAAATCAAACATGACACCATACAAGATCTCTCTCCTCTCTCTCTCTCTCTCTCTCTCTCTCTCTCTCTCTCTCTCTCTCTCTCTCTCTCTCTCTCTCTCTCTCTCTATCTATCTACCTATCTATCTACCTATCTGTGTGTGTGTGCGTGTGTGTGTGTGTGTGTATGTGAGATGAACGCGCACGCACACACACACAAAGTCAAACACGCATATTCACGCGAAGATCATGCATTTAGCATATAGCATCACTATCAAGAAATGTTTGACTTAACTCATTCACATTCCTTCATATCAATTTTTGCAGCAATAATAATAATAATAATGATGATGATGATGATGATGAATAATAATAATAATAATAATAATAATAATAATAATAATAATAATAATAATAATAATAATAATAAATTAATATATACAATAATCACGACACAGAGAGAGAAACAAATGAACTTGTTAATAATCGTGATTTCGATAAAAATAAAGATGGTCGAAGTTACCATACTATGACTAGGACGTAAATGACCAACATTAGCTATTTTTCCCCAGTCCAACAGAGTTGAAGGAAAAATGTCTCGGCACCTGAGGCGGGTTTTTTCTCGTATGTGAAGACGGTAAAAATTCGAGCCAGGTATTCAATGTGGCAACATTATAGTACATTATCGTAATCGAAGTGACTATTCTCATCCCCCTAGTCTAGGATGCTAGTCTTCATAATAGTAGTCCACAATTGTTGTATGTTTAATCCAAAGGTTGTAATGCAGTAATTTGTTAAGTTTCTTGTCACAAGTTGCACAATTAAAAAAAAAAAATCAATCAAATCCAAATCGCAAAAAGCCGGCGACGTTTTTTTCGGTAATCCAATCGGCCGGTGGGGGGGGATGAGAATAGAATAGAGGCAGCCTATAGTAATAGCCTTAAATGGAGCCAGCAAAGATCCGCTCCTTGGAATCGTTTGAGTGGGGAAATCCAGTCACTCGCTCAGCCATAGTACACAGTCACTGTGTGAATCGGGAGAAAAGCGTGGGTAGAAGGCGTTGTGACAGAAAGGGAGTCTGTTTCGCACTGTTGATAAAAGGCGATATATACCATTTCTCAGTTTTATATATTTAAAAAAATGCTGTTATCCATTTTTAAAACATGGATGTGGTGCCAGGCACCATTTGAACCAATAGAGCCACGCCCCTGATACACTGACTCTGATGCCGTGGTCTATCATTATAGACCAGGAAAAGATAATTGTACACAAGCTAGGAGCAATGGCTGGCTCTGTTGTTTCAAAAAGACACTCAGAGTTAAATAATTAATACCCCCCACCCTCTCTATTTTTGGTTGGTCCGCTATTTTGATAAATCTCTAGAAAGATATTTTTCTGGTCCCAATGATGTCATTGTAATTGTAGAGAAGTTGCACTGTAAATTTGTTCTTTGATTATCCACCATTGCCAAGTCACATTTTAAATTGGAATTGAAATATTTTAATAAATTTTAAGGAATACTCAATCACACACCCAATCACTGACAGTATAATCAATACCACACTCTGCACACACCAAACTCAAGATTCAAATCTCTCTTTTCAACTTCCAGTCACCTGAAATAATGCTCATCTGCACTCTTTTTTCTCCTCCACAATTCGTCAATGGAATAAACTCAACACAATACTCAACACTCACACATCCAGCAGTGAGAGCTTCACATGTTCTTTTCTCCACACCAGTGGAGACTGAAACAACCAGACCCTTGATGGCTATACCAGTCTTCAATTTACTGTAGTTTGGCCTGATAGGCAGAAGAAGAGAAGAAGAAAACCCGTCATCCATCTATATACCTCTGAGGTTATATTTAAATAAGCAATGTATTCAGTCCTCATTATTTATTTTATCTTGGCAGGTTATCTTTTTTGGAGGTGGCTGGGTGTTTTTCTTGAAACAACTCTACAAGGACTATGAGGTAACTACTCATCATTTTTTAAACATAATGTAAGATTTGTGTTTCTTGATATTGTTAATTCATCACAATCAATTTAAGTTTAAGTTTGTGTAAAGCCATCTAAATTTTTAATTAAAAAAAAAAAAAAAAAAAATTAACTGGTCAATCACTGACAAAAATAGGAATATTGTCAAATCAATCATTGCACTGGAAGTTGGTTGATTATATAGTAATCATCCATGTACTTATTGAGCTTAGATTTAATTACCACAATACAAAGAACTCGCTCACTCAATCTCTCAATCTCCTTCAGGCCTGTTGGCACTTGAAGGGTTGCAAGGAATCTCCCCCTTGGTTCTACCAGCTGTATTCTTGTGGCCACCTCGAGGGATAATAATCTCTGCTTTAGGCCCCTCTACATGGTCGGTCTCCTTGGCGCATCCTCGCTTCTTCTTTCCTTGGGGTATTCATTGCAGACCCTTCCTTGTCAATGTTTTGACAAATCTGCTACAGACATGACCCAACCATTGCCAAATAAAACTTAAATATTTTACAAAACATGGAATATTTTTAACAATAATGTCTGAAATAGTTACTGATCCCATGAAAGATTTATAAGTATAAGCACAATTTGCTGAAACACTGTATAGGATCAAATAAGTAGGTATTCTATTCTTTATTATTATTATTGTTATTATTATTATTATTATTATTATTATTATTATTATTATTATTATTATTATTGTTATTATTATTATAATTATTATTAGTATTATTATTATTATTTTATTATTATTACAGTGGTCTCTGTTTATAAGTACACAAGCATGATCCGACTATAAGCACACTCGGAGCATTTTTTACTATATAAATTTACCCCTTTTTAAGTATGCTCACCGATTAGAACTTCGCTTTTAAGCACTCTCAGTTATCTGACCTTTATCAAAAAAATTACAAAAATAAAAGAAAATGAATAAATTACTAAAAAGAAAAGTATGATTTTTAAAATATACAAAAGATCGAGAAACTGAGTTAACCGAAACCATTAAAATGCTCTGCGAATGATGTTTTACTCACACTTCACTATTCCATCACAAAAAAATGTCTATTGACAAGTCTATTTTGTGCTACATTCTTGCCATCCACCCCAACAATCTGAGATGTTAAAAATGAAATTCTAACCATCCGACTTTATCTTCAACTTAATGACTGAGATTAAGAAAGAAAAAAAAAATTGAGCTTTTATATAGAGCAAAATCCACTAAACGTGCTCGAACCGCTTTACGAGGGATGCCTGGTCAACAGCAACATTTAACATTTAGGAAGGGACATGTCACCTGTTAGGCGATATTCCATTTTTTCCGGACAGAGACAATGCTGTTAACGGCCAGGTACTCATTTTACACCTGGGTATGGTGAGAGAATGTGAGTAAAGAGCCTTCTCCAAGCAATCAACTATGCGCTGAGCAAGGCTTGAACCCAGGACCTTCCGATCCAAAAGCGAGCGTCATACCACTAGACCACATAGCCACACAAGAGTCGGAACCAGTTTACAGAGAACAAGGATGACATAAACAGGTGCATCAAATCAAAAGTCAAACAACTCTGGTTACCCTTGTTAATCCCAGGAGGGATTGTCAAGCACCAGGAGAAGGCAAACACTCCAAACTGGCGGGTCCCCAGATGGCGGACAGGGGGTAACTGTGAAACAGCCCCAGACCAAATCAGGAGAGGCCCTTTGTCAAGGCCAAGTACCCGTCAGCCACCCTTGCTTGGGTGCCTTGTGTGTAGGTCTTGGTTGACCAAAGGCTAAGAAGCAGATCCTAAAAGAAAAGCAGGACGAAGACGGACCCACTTGGCTGAAAGAGTCAAATAGCCTGGACAGGCGTAACTGTCGAACCCGAAAACAGAAGCGACACACAAACACCCCCACAAACATGATATCAAGCAACTAACAACAATCGCAAGCTTCTTTACACCACGTCCTAAACCTACAGCGTAATGCTATCACATATTGTGACAGTAAAAACAAAAGGGTTTGTTTATCTGAAAAAAATAAAATTAAAAAGAAAAGCTTTAAAAATGGACTTTTTAATGGATCGATGGCAGTTCCAAGCCTGTAACCTCGTTGATACTATTATCTAAACATGTGGAAACTGTAAGAGAAAAAAATTACTTTTCTGTCATTTATGCATTGAACATAGACTTAGCGAAAGTCCGTATAAAAGCGTGATCCAGCTATAAGCACACTTTGTTTGATTCCCGAGGACTGTGCATATCAATGGAGACCACAATATCTAATCACATTTAAATTTCAGGTCCATCACTCCGTCGTGTTGCTCATTTTCTCTTCGACGTTTGCCCTCTCCTGTATCATGTTTGAGCTCATCATCTTTGAAATCCTTGGTGTGCTGGAGTCCAGGTGAGACATTGACATAAAAAGAATGAATTCATTTACAACCTGTTTAACTCTCAGGATTCAAAACTGAAGACCTTTTAGCAAAATGAATTTATCTACATTAGTGGTTAACTTCTCATCATTATTTGATTTTAAAAACTGAAGAACTCTTATTATCAAATTGAATTTATCCACACTAATGGTTCACTTATCATTATCTGATTTTCAATCAAAACTGAAGACCTCTCAGCAAATTGAACTAATGTTCATTAATGTCTTCACATTCCAGGATTATGGTTTTTTTGACTAGCAAATTAAAACAATGAACAGAAAAATTCTAAATATAGATTATATCATATAAAAGGTAGTTCAAAACATACTATCGTTTTAGGTCATGATGGAATTTGGGTTAAGCAGTCCCGTTTTAGCTCTTTGAAAAGTTGGCTTCTGTGAAGTTGAATTTTAATAAATGTCTTTACTTATTTATGGTGTGATTTTTCTTTCTTAAATTTTAAATCAATTAATTTTCCTTATTCTGGTTATTATGACTTTAAAACTCAGTTTATTTTCATCTGGTTCAGTTATCTGGTCTTGTGGTATGACACTTGCCTTCAGATTGGAAGGTCCTGTGTTCGAGTCCTGTTCTGAGTGGCACATAGTTGAGTCCTCGGAAAAGGCTCTTTACTAACATTCTTTCATTGTACTTGGGTGTAAAATAGCGTTGTAATATATTGTAAAAATTGTAATATCGCCTGTGAGGCATTATGTCTTGTCCTACATGTTAGGTGTTGCTGATGGCCAGGAACCCTTTGTAAAGCGGTTTGAGCATGTTTAGTGGACATTGTGCAATATAAATGCTCAAGTTTAGTTTAGTTTAGTTTACATATTACTTGTTTGATGTGTTGGATCACAAATGGTTTCAAAAATAAGTTTTCCCATTTATATACTGATGAAGCTTTAAAGCAATATTAAACTAAATGTTTTGACTTATTATATTTTTAGGAGTACCGATAACTCAATTGGTAGAGCAATCGCTTCTCATGCTAAGGGCAAAAGATAGATCCCGGGTGCAGTCTGGATTTTTTTCTGACCCCCTGTCCACCCAGCAGTGATTGGGTAGCTGGGTTGGTTAGATCTATGGAAAATACTTTACAATAGATTAACGTCTTATCTAAACTATAGCAAGAAATTGCTATTGTCTATTTCATGCTATTGAAACCGGGGTAAAATCCGGCTCCATGGGCCTAATGGCTCTGAAAGACTGCTCTTTTTTTTTTAGACATGTTTTGGTATGGTTGTTTTATCGTTTAGTTGGAGAACTTAACCCCTTTTCCCCACTAACCCCAAATGACGCAAGCATCTTCTCTGAATAGCATGAAAACCCTTCATTTTTAGTTACTGAATCAAATTTTTGAAAAGCAAGACAATTTTGAATGGTTTGTAGAGATTTCCGATTACTGTAACTAAATTAAAAATTGCTTTTCAGGACAATACAATTTTATGATGATAATAATAATAATAATAATAATAATAATAATAATAATAATAATAATAATAATAATAATAATAATAATAATAATAATAATAATGATAATAATATCATTATTGTTGTTATTATTATTATTATTATTATTATTATTATTATTATTATTATTATTATTGTTAGCATCATCGTCATCATCACATATAATGGTCTCTTCTTCTTCTTCTTCTTCTTCTTCTTCTTCTTGCGGGTGGTTGGATTGGAGCATCACCCTTGAA
>NC_088368.1:26680438-26690438 GCF_034508935.2 Berghia stephanieae | reverse complement strand
ATTTATTTGTCTATTCATTTATTCATCTGATTGTTTGTTTATTTAATAATTATTACTGTTTTGTTTGATTCAGGGATATTTTCCATTGAGCAGTGTATTGGACGTGTAGGGGTTATCGGCGTGACTCTGATGGCAATTCTGTCCGGCTTTGGAGCTGTCAACTGTCCTTACACATACATGAGTTATTTTATAAGGTGAGGAATTTTATGGGAGAGGTTGCGACAAAAATTCGTCTGAACTATTTCAATTATGTGGTTCACTAAATCTTGACAAAATAAACTGAAATATATATTGGATGAACCAAAAAAAAAAAAGAAAAGGAAGAAAAGGGATCCAAGATTGAATGACTTTGCATCTTTTTTAATTTAAAAAATTATATTTATTTTCCTAAATAATGAATAGAAATCAACCCCAAGATTCATATTTATGGCTATAAATTCAATTTTCCAGCATCTAGTACATATTGCTTTGAGACAGTGGGTCATATTTTTTAGTAAATGCTATATGGTTTTGTAAACGAATTCTAAAGAAACAATTGTACAAAGGTATGTTAAATAATAATAATGATAAACATTTATACCGCGCATCTTCCCTTTAATGGATAGATGGCTCTGCATGCAAAATAATAGTTGTTTTTTTTTTTTTTTGTACCTAGTTTTTTTTTTTTTAATATTAAATTTTTATTTAGACATGAAAAGAAAGACGATCATGCTGACGTGTTATAGAATCACTACAAATTGTTTCTTGTTGCATGTTGGACCAATTAGTTAGAGTTGTGAAGTGTATTGAACGTGGTGAAGTCATGGAACTGCACTTTGTAAATTTTCAATTCATTGGCTATTTCAGACACGTGACAGACAACGACATCCAGACGATAGAGAAGCACTTGTTACAGACCATAGATAGAATTCTCACCAAGAAGAAAAAGTGAGTGAATTTTTTTGCGAAAGACTTTGATGACGGCTGTCAAAGTGATTTTCACACCATAATATCTGAGTTAGGACAATAGCTTCTTCTTCTTCTTCTTCTTCTTCTTCTTCTTCTTCTTCTTCTTCTTCTTCTTCTTCTTCTTCTTCTTCTTCTTCTTCTTCTTCTTCTTCTTCTTCTTCTTCTTCTTCTTCTTCTTCTTCTTCTTCTTCTTCTTCTTCTTCTTCTTCTTCTTCTTCTTCTTTTTTTTCTTCTTCTTCTTCTACTTCTTTTTTTTCTACAGTAGTCGTCGTAGTAGTAGTAGTGGTAGTAGTAGTAGTAGTAGTAGTAGTAGTAGTAGTAGTAGTAGTAGTAGTAGACGTAGTAGTAGTAGTAGTAGTAGTAGTAGTAGTAGTAGTAGTAGTAGTAGTAGTAGTAGTAGTAGTAGGAGTGGTAGTAGATGTAGTAGTAGTAATAGTAGTAGTAGTAATAGTAGTAGTAGCAGTAGTTGTAGTTGTTGATCTTGTTGTGGTATTAGTAGCTCACTCTTCTATTTAGCACAAAGCCATCAGTCTCTTTATACAGTAAGAGGGATAATATTGAACTTAGCACACTCATGCTCAGCTATTTCCTTTAGTTGGGCAACGGTTTCTTGCATGTAACTGACTGTGATTTTGTTCTCAGCATTGCCAAGTCTGAGAGAGACATCCTTCGTCAAGCCAGCATGACAACACCCAACAAAGGGATTTGGGGATTGTTGAAGAGTGCTGCCACCAGTGTCAGAAATACTAATCAGCCCAGTATCCTTTATTTTGGAAATAATATGTTTACAGGAATGTGTACGTGTGTGTGTTTGTGCGTGTGTGTGTGTGTGTGAAATTGACGTCATCAGCTCATTCTTATTGGTTTTAGACAGCCATTCCAATTATTAGTTCTCAGTAGATTCTGTCAATCAGACTATCATTGTTCAAGGTTACACATAATTTTGTGCGTTGATACGTTATATTTGACTGATGGATGTTGTGAGTATTTTATGGATATGCATAGCATCCATATATATATATATACAGTAGAATTACTTTAAACCGAAATTTTGGGGACCTTCTAAACCATTTCGGTTTAAAGACATTTTGGTTGAAAGTAAGTTCCAGTTTTTCGATGTTTTTCAAGGGTAGTAACTTTTTAAAGAAATTTGCTCATTTAATCGTATCATGGGTTTCCCCTTAAATGTAGTTGTTAAATAAATGCCGTCTTCGTAACCCCTTTAAAAATTATTTTTTAATTTAATTTTTTTTTTTTTTTTTGGTGTGTTTTAAAAATATTTTTGGGGGTTTTCGTTTTCAATTAAAAATTGTTGAAAGAGTTGAGTTCGGGATGCCGTGTTTTTTACATATCTCCGTCTTGATCAACCTTTTTTTCATCGACTTCACATAGTGTTTTGATTCTAAACTCCAACGTGTAAGCACAGTGCTTTCTTTTAGACATCTTTTAGTAAAATGCAAAACTAAAATAAGATTGAAAGTTCTTGTGCGATAATTGATAATGAATGATGCGCAGCTACTCAGAGGTGAAGTGAAATGGAAATGAAATGGAGTGTCAATGCTAAGCTGTCTACTACACACCAAGATATGAAGTGAGTAGAAAAGTGCCAGAAGACAATAGAGAATAAAAAATTTTTCGCGGCGGTGGTGGAGTTTGAACCTGCGACCTTATTGGTACGACAACTCCGCCTGTCAGGTGAGAGCGTGGCTCTACCGTGTGAGCTATCCACGAATACAAAAATATTCGTTTCAAACCCAAGTCATATTTCTAGAGCCCTCTCTCACCCACTTCTTGGAGATCGCAGGCTCGCTCGCGCACAACCATCGCGAAGTTATTTTTGACCAGCAGTTAAGCTTTATAACCAATATTCTCAACACAAACATATAACATAGAAACGATTGAGACATTGAGTATGCTCCGGTATATGGGGTGAATTTTTAATTCAGAAAAGTGAGTGGAGCAGGCACTTATGTTGGTAACAACAAGATATGAAGTGAGTAGAAAAGTGCCAGAAGACAATAGAGAATAAAAAAAATTTTTCGCGGCGGTGGTGGGGTTTGAACCTGCGACCTTATTGGTACGACAACTCCGCCTGGCAGGTGAGAGCGTGGCTCTACCGTGTGAGCTATCCACGAATACAAAAATATTCGTTTCAAACCCAAGTCATATTTCTAGACCCCTCTCTCACCCACTACACACCCCTCTTTTGTTGAAAAGCCATTAGGTTCAAATGCCTAATTACATAGAACCCACCCCCCGCCCCCCTCTCACACACACACATTCAATCAAAGTGGAAATGAAATGGCATGTCAATGGTAAGTTGTCTACCACCCCTCTCCTTATGGTCAGTTCCAAAGCATCAACACACGAGCGAGAACATCTCGCTTGTGGGATTCTACACCCCAACTCCCCCTCTTTCCTAATTTTTCACCTGCCAGTCACCCGTTGTCTTCCTTTTCCAGTCTTCAATAGTGGTGCTGGCCAAACCCAAGTGCAGTGATTGAAGTGTTTGCCTACCCCCACCCCTCACTCTCATCTTATACTTACGCTCTTTGTTTTAATATCGCCGGGCATTATTATGTGGGGCCACCTTCCCGAATTTTTGAAGAAAAATAAATAGAGAAAAAGGGAAGGTGCTCTCAAGTTGTTTCGGTTTAAAGAAAGTCCTTCTTAGAAGTATTTCGGTTCATCGTAAGAATTAGTACAAAGATAATGAAGAAACTAGTACAATTAATTAAATTCTTTGCGGTTTAAGGTATTTTTCGGTTCAGCTTCTTTCGGTTTAAAGTAATTTTACTGTATATATATATATATATATATATATATATATATATATATATATATTATATATATATATATATATATATATATATGTGTGTGTGTGTATGTGTGTTGTATGTTTATAAGTTGTGTATCTGTTTGTGTGCCCTTTAAAAAATTTTTTCTTTGTTTGGAAAAACTAATATAAATATTAGTAGTTTTGAAGAATAATTATGGTCTCTGGTTTCATGTAAAAATTGATATGTCAATTTGAATATATAATCTGGGGAGAAAAAGCCAGGAAGGAATTTGTGAGTTTCGCTTTCATCATCTCATTTTTTTTCCATGAACAAGGAATTTAATGTCCTGTGGGGCAGCCAACTGTACGCCAAAAAAAGCATATTTGTATACTTTTTTTCATCTTTGCTGATTGCATCTTTTTAAATATGCCTTTTCTCTCAGATTGTACTTTTTAATTTTTTTTCTTGCAAATCAAATCTTAAAATTTTGATTTAAAAAGTTGTTTTTACGCTGTATCTCAAAAAGTTTCCTGGCATGCCCCATGCTCCCTGCAATATGAATTTTAACAAATGGATATTCTACCAACTGAGCTATAAATCCTGAATACAAATTTTCTCAATTGATAAATATAGGATTAATTATTATTATTCTTTGAAATTATTACTTAAACCATTGTCGTTATTGAAAATAAATCTCATAAATATGATTTGGAGTCGATAAGAAAAATATTTCTTTTATAAAAATGTGAACAATATCAGTTGTTTTTATTTCTTATATGCTACATCCTTCCCCAATTTATAATAACCTTGATTTTTCACTAAGACCTTGGTCCTTTGAAGGAAGAGACGAAAGCTTTGGAAGAATTGAGCAGACAATTATTTTTGGAAACAGCTGATCTCCACGATGCAATAGTAATGTTTTATTTAAATTTTCATCTTTTTGAATAAATAAATGAATATCCTCTATTTCTCAAAGATGTTTTGTTTTTTTCCCAGTTCAAAAATCATCTAGTGTATTATATGTGTATTATTTTATTTCAAGATTATTACGAAATGTATGAGGTGAGAAATTTGGTTTCTATGCTTTTTTTCAGGGATGGCTTTTCTGAAACAGAACTTTTTATTTGATTTTAGTCTCTATTGCATAGTTTAATTTAGTCACAAATATTTTTGGTACTCCACACACTGCTATCCTTGAAAATATATAGACCCCTATCCACACAAAAAGTCAACAATAAGTCCCGAGTTGTAGAATAGGTGAACATTTTGCACTGTCTGTATATATAGATTAAACAGAAACCTTGGCAAAGTCCAGCTACATGAGCATCATGGCTATGAAGGACTTAATATTTGTATGGAGAATGGAGACACTTTGAAGGATTTACTATTTGTTTTGAGAATGGAGACACTCTTAAGGATTTAATATTTGTATGGATAATGGAGACACTCTTAAGGATTTAATATTTGTATGGAGAATGGAGACACTCTGAAGGATTTAATATTTGTATGGAGAATGGAGACACTCTGAAGGATTTAATATTTGTATGGAGAATGGAGACACTCTTAAGGATTTAATATTTGTATGGAGAATGGAGACACTCTGAAGGATTTAATATTTGTATGGAGAATGGAGACACTCTTAAGGATTTAATATTTGTATGGAGAATGGAGACACTCTGAAGGATTTAATATTTGTATGGAGAATGGAGACACTCTGAAGGATTTAATATTTGTATGGAGAATGGAGACACTTTGAAGGACTTAATATTTTTATGGAGAATGGAGACACTCTGAAGGGGTCCCTGGTCAACAGCAACATTTAACATGTAGGACGGGACTTAACGCCTGTTAGGCGATATTACAATTTTTGGACAAAGACAACGCTGTTAACGGGCAGCTACTCATTTTACACCTGAGTACGGTGAGAGAACATGTGTTAAGAGCCTTTTCCAAGGACTCAATTATGCGCAGAGCGTGAGGCTCAAACCCAGGACCTTGTGATCTGAAAGCGAGTGTAATACCACTAGACCACATAGCCGCACAAGAGACAATTAAGGTATCTTGGGCATGTCCTTTGCATTGAATATGATCATCTAGTGAGGTGCACTCTCACGGCCCTCACCAGAGGAGGCTCAGTTTACCGAGAGCACTTCCTTTTTATGGACGTTGAAAACAAAAGTCTGACTAAACTTGAATACTTGTCCAAAAACAAAAGATGCTGGACAAAATTAGTTGAGGGCCTAAATGGCTTATCATAACAATTGTGTCTGTAACATCGCACCTTGTAGGTGCTGTACTACCATATTAGAGTGCAATATGAACTGTACAGTAAGGAGTAGTAACTATTTGTGATTCTCTCCATGTAGGACAGAAGAGAATATTCCAAGACATTCAAGGGTCGCTACTTCAATTTTGTAGGGCATTTCTTCTCTATCTATTGTGTTGGGAAAATTATTCTGGTAAGTAGATCATCATCATTTATCATCATCATCGTAATCATTATCATCATCATCAACATCATCATCTGGGTTGGGTGGGGTTCCTGACCTCCCATAGTGGGCAGGGAAGTACTTACTGTGTCTTCAATCCCCCTATATCTGTTTTCCAACTTGCTTTCTGTCTTTGTCTTTGAATGAGATTACTTGGTTTTGTCCTGACCCTGGCCGGATACCCTGGCTAAGAGGGAAACAGTCAAATGTATAGTTATTGTTTTGAGAGAGGATATTTTTTTTCTTGTAAATCATCTCTCTCTGTTATGTATTATAATTATATTTGTTGTTTTGAATTTATAATGTAACATTTCAGTGTATTCCTCTCAGTAGGGACCTGTGCTCGTGTCTGGATGAGACTTTGAGGTGATCTCAAACTAAGTATATTGATGGTATGCTCTTGGAATCTACACCAATTCCATATTTATACCATTCCCCTTTGTCTTACCTTTTCTTGGGTGCTTTAGTTGTAATTCAAGAGCTTTTTACTATCCTATATTCTCCCTATTTACTTGCGCGGGAGATATGTGTTGCAAGCGCTGTAAAACTCTTAAAAACAAAAACAAACAAACATCATCATCATCTACAACAATATTATCATCACCATCAATTTTCATCATAATTATCATCATCATCATCATCATCATCATCATTTTGTTGTCTATGGTCCACACCGTATATTTTGTGAATCAAGTCAGAAATTGTGACATTTTCAAAACTTTGCAATATTGACAGCAGACCTATTTTAGGTGTGACTAGTCTTTCTTTCTTTGTTTACACAGGTAACCATCAACATTATATTTGACGTGAAGGCAAAGTGGACCCTGTGACACGAGGCATAGAAATTGCTGTCAAGTATTTTGGCATTGAGTTTGATGTGAGTGGACACTTTTGATATCCCTTTGTTATTTTTTTCTTCTCTTCATATTTCTTTTTTTAAAATCTTCTTCTTCTAGGTTCCATGCCTGGTCCAGGCTTCGGATACTGCATGAATTATCTCTCTCCATTCCTCCCTGTCTCTTGCTTTTACAAACAGCTCTTGGATTGTTAGGTTGGTGAAGCCCTTCAGTTGGTCTATGAGTGTTTTTCTTTGTCTCCCCCGGGCGCGTTTACCAGGTATTTTTCCACAACTTGCCAGGTATTCATTCTTATCTTTTAAATAGAGGTGCCTAAATGAATCAATAAAATGGAGATTAAGATAAAGGGAGTAAATCTGACTCATGAATTAACACAAAATAAACGACGTTTCGGCCTTTGGACTTTCTCAAGTAAACACAATATGCATAAATATTTATATTAGATTGTATTGTGTTTCCTTGAGAAAGGCCAAAGGCCGAAACGTCGTTTATTTCGTGTTGTTAATTCATGAGTCAGATTTGCTCCCTTTATCTTAATCTCCATTCTTTCTTTTCTCTTCTTTTATTTTTGTCATCTCAAAAGTTTGATCGACAGATTACCTTTCTCACACTACACTTATAATACTGGAGCTAGAGCAGTTGTATAGCATAATATCCACTAAACGTACTCAAATCGCTTTACCAGGGGCCCTTGCCAACAGCTACGCCTGTTAAGCATTATTACCATTTTTCGGACAGAGACAACGCTGTTAACTACCAGGTACTCATTTTACACCCGAGTATGGTGAGAGAATGTGAGTAAAGTGCCTTTTCCAAGGACTCAACTATGCACTGCTCTAAGTGGGACTCGAACTTAGGACCTTCCAATCCCAAGGTGAGTGTTATACCACTGGACCACTTAGCCACACACAAACTTACCTTGTTTCAAATCTGTGTCCATGTAGAATTTTTTGCATAGTCATTCTGTCCTCGACGTAGATATTGGGTCGCTGGATCTACATTATATCTGATGGAAGTGTTTTTTTTCTTTTTTGCTTGACCAGCATTTCGTTCCATATAAAATCAGGATAAACAATGAGTCCAGGGGTGTCTTCCCTCTATAGAGTGAAAAGGACTTCTTTTTTCCTTCTCTCAGTTTATATTAAGAATTGTACTCAAGTAAATTAATTTAAGATAAAGATCTGAACAAGTGTGTATGAAAGGTGCCAGACAAAGCAAAAAAGAAAAATAGAAGAAAAAAAAAAACCATCCCAAAAAATCAGTCTACCTCGACTGGGGATCGAACCTCAGACCTTCTGATATTATTTTTTCTTCTTCTATTTTTCTTTCTTGCTTTGTCTGGCACCTTTCATACACAATTGTTCAGACCCTTATCTTATACTGGTGCCTGCTCCTTAATTTCTTTAATTTAAAATCAATTTAGCTTTAGGTTAAGAATCGTATGAAATACATGATGTATAGAGGAGAAACAATATTCATTGAGATAACATCCTCGTCACATGTGTCAGTCTTTGTAAAAAAAAATTAGGATATGAATTTATTTTTTTTTCTGTGTGGCTATGTGGTGTTGTAGTATGACACTCGCTTTCGGGTCGGAAGGTCCTGGGTTTGAGCCTCGCACGGCGCATAGTTGAGTCCTTGGAGAAGGCTCTTTACTCACATTCTCTCACCATAATCAGGTGTCAAATGAGTACCTGGCCGTTAACAGCGTTGTCTCTGTCCGAAAAAATTGTAATATCGCCCTGCAAACATCCTGTCCTGTCTTACATGTTACATACTTGTGTAAATCTTTGTCAATAATGTACACTTTAAATCATCTCAATGACCAGATTGCTTTAATAATGCAATTATCTAGCTGTGTGAGAGTCAATCCAAAAAGCCAAAACAAAAAAAAAAAGCGAACAAACAAACAAAAAAAATCACAGAAAAGAACCAAAAAAAAAAAAAAAGAGCGACCATTTCTCCTTAAATTTTTGTATTTGCTGTGTTTGGCATTGTTTCATATATATATATATATATATATATATATATATATATATATATATATATATATATATATATATATATATATATATATATATATATATATATATGTCGTTTCATGTTTTCATTTAGCAGTCTGTAACAGTATTTTTTCCATTTTGTTTTTCCAGATCAAGTTTTGGTCCCAACAAATTTCGTTTCTGCTGGTTGGTGTCATCATCGTCACTTCAATTCGAGGCTTTTTAATCACACTTACTAGGGTATGGAAACCTGTTAGAGATATCTGTGACCCATCGAAACAGTATTATGTCGGGATGAACATGATGTTATGAAGTCAAATTTTATTTAAACAAAAATTGGAATGATCGCTAATTGGCACAATAAAACATGGTATTCATTCTCCTCAATAAAACATAAAAACTCAATGCAAGTCTGATATTTCTGGCTTTAAATTCGATTTTCATCATCTTAATCATCCCGACATAATACCTACCATTTTGAGGTGAGGAGTCACATGGTATATTGGAATTTAGTATGTGTACTGTGTTCTCTTGGATTTTTTCATTCTTTTTTTTTAACTTCAATTTATCTGCGTTTAGCTTCATTGTTTATTATTGATGCTGGCAATAATGATGATGACGGCGACTATTATTATTATTATTATTAGTACTATTATTTTTTTTTTTTTAATTATTATTATTATTATTATTATTATTATTATTATTATTATTATTATTATTATTATTATTATTATTATTATTATTATTATTATTATTATTATTATTATTATTAATTTTATCAATGATATAATAAATGTCATCAACATGTAATTCTGATAGTATAGGATTTCACTTCCTCCAATCTGGTTTAATTTGACATAATTCTTGATTGGGGAGAGAAATCACAAGTAATCTTTTATATGACTAGAGCGTACCAAGCTTAG
>NC_088368.1:26664957-26680338 GCF_034508935.2 Berghia stephanieae | reverse complement strand
TTATTTATTATTTTTATTTATTAATTAATTATTTTTACTATAATAATAATAATAATAATAATAATATAATAATAATAATAATAATAATAATAATAATAATAATAATAATAATAATAATTATTATTATTATTATTATTATTATTATTATTATTATTATTATTATTATTATTATTTATATTATTATTATTATTATCATTTTTTGCCTCGTCTGCTACCGTTTCATACACTCTTGTTCAGATCTTCATCTTACGATGAAGCGCAGAAGGGTGTAATGGTTAATTTTATCTTTTACCATCTCCTAACCAACCATAAAAATATCGTCCATTCGTTACGATACGAGTAACAATTTTCTAATTCTGATTTATTTTGTACATCACAAAATTTAAAGGATTTTGTTATAGTTGTACAGCTATAAAAACTCGACAAAGTGTTTGATATCGCATTTTGTTGTTATGTATGAAATTTGTTTGAATAAAAACAAGGTAGTTTTGTGTTGGGTGGGTGGGTGTAATAAAATCCTATAAATAGGATTATCTGCTAATTTTTATATATTTGTCTTTTTAGACTTCTTCAATGACAAACGTAAGTGGCTTTGACCGATTGTTTCAGATTATCATCATCATTTTCATCAAAAACATCATCATCATCATCATCATCATCATCATCATCATCATCATCATCATCATCATCATCATCATCATCATCATCATCATCATCATCATCATCATCATTCTCACCATATCAACCTCATCATCATCATCATCATCATCATCATCATCATCATCATCATCATCATCATCATCATCATCATCATCACCATCATCATCATTCTCACCATATCAACCTCATCATCATCATCATCATCATCATCATCATCATCATCATCATCATCATCATCATCATCATCATCATCATATCAATATTTAAAATCGCCCCCATTGACATCATGATTAAATGTTGTATTTATAATATATACGAAGTTTTCATTAATGATACGTATTAAAATCATATTTTGTTTATGTCATCATAACCTTGAAAGTTGATAATGCATTATACTTACATTTAATCTTGGGGCAGTTTTTAATTGAATTTCAACATTTCAATACTCTTAAATATTCTTAGATACAGAATTAGGTGTTAAAATGGAAAAAAAAGAATTCGTATTGAATTAGGGAGGTAATTATCAATACCTGATTAATCACATCAATTATAATATTATGAAGCCCATTGAACATGGTAAATTCGTGAAAATGCTCTAGAACAATGTTCTAAAGATAAATGAATATAACAGCTTAATATATTTATATATATATATATATATATATATATATATATATTATATATATATATATATATATATATATATATATATATATATATATATATCAAGGACAACTATACTGAAAGGACTGACAGATTATCATCATCATGTTCATAATAAACATCACCTTCAGTCCCCGCTAGTGGGGGCCAACTAAAAATATAGAAAATTCAAACCATAATAACAGCAGGGGCATTATATGGCAAAATCTACCTTTTTAGAGAATGATTATGAATTCTGGGTCCAAAAAAATCTTTAATGATTATTATTATTATTATCATTTTTTTTGCTTCGTCTGCTACCGTTTCATACACTCTTGTTCAGATCTTCATCTTACGATGAAGCGCAGAAGGGTGTAATGGATAATTTTATCTTTAACCATCTCCTAACCAACCATAAAAATATCGTCCATTCGTTACGATGCGAGTAACAATTTTCTAATTCTGATTTATTTTGTACATCACAAAATTTAAAGGATTTTGTTATAGTTGTACAGCTATAAAAACTCGACAAAGTGTTTGATATCGCATTTTGTTGTTATGTATGAAATTTGTTTGAATAAAAACAAGGTAGTTTTGTGTTGGGTGGGTGGGTGTTAAGTTTCATGGAAAACTCTGAAAATGTTTGGCAAGTAGACAAGTAAGCCTTAACAACGCCATTGTCACATCTCACATCTGTCTTTAGTACTTTACACCTAAATCTACCGTGTTTTTTGACATAGGGGAAACCCAAAACGTCCCACATCCTTTGTTAAATATAATGAAGCTTCTGTTTTTATATCATTGTTATTCATTTCTTTTATCGACACGCAAATTATGGTTTATTTACAAATTTACTAAAAATAAATCCAAGTAGTGAGTATGAATTAGCATTGATATGAAATTGTTCACCTATTCCAACTATAAATAGGATAATCTGCTAATTTTTATATATTTGTCTTTTTAGGCTCCATCGAAAAACGTAAGTGGCTTTGACCTATTGTTTCAGATTATCATCATCATTTTCATCATAAACATCAGCATCATCATCATCATCATCATCATCATCATCATCATCATCATCATCATCATCATCATCATCATCACCATCATCATCATTCTCACCATATCAACCTCATCATCATTGTCACAAAGTGACAATGCCAAAGAGTGAGTCGGTGGTCTGCAGAACCTCCGTCCCAGTCAATGGCCTTAAAGGGTTGCTAACGTCCAACAAATTGACCAGCCCAACAAACTAACAATCAGAGAATGATAAGTAAATTTTCATATTTCATATAATTTATTAATGCAAATTACTCTCTCACACTCTCTCTCATTCGCACATGTAATGACGAACACTCAATTCACTAGACAGTAACGATGAACGTGGAACAATGAATAAGTCACATAAGTCACAAACAGATTTCACAAGAAGGTGGGGCCCCTTACCTTTACAGAACACATAGAACACAACATGAACTGTCCGTCACAGGTCCGTCAGGGCTTCTTCCTCTTGTCGAGATGATGCAGTCTGTCGTCCTTTCTTTCTACTGTCACAATTTGTACTGTCCAACTTCTCTTTGAATCTAAGGCGTCGGCCTTATAGCAATACAACTAAAATGTCCACGGCTTTGGCCGGATATGAACAATATTCATATGGTATACTATCGATGGCATCGGCCAAGGATAAGGCTTTTAAAATGTTCTGGCTTTGGCCACAAATCAAAAGAAGAAAGGTCTTACATCCAAAATTCAACAGGGTTAAAGTTAATTCATATAATAGTTTCTTTGGCTTTGGCCCCAAATCAACAGGCCCACACAAGGCCTGTAACAATTAAAATCACAGTTTGATTTTAATAAAATTAAGTACAACTCTTGCAAAACAGCATCGGCTGAACTTTGCATAGAGACTAAAATACGTCCGAATCGTCAGACGGCCAACTGGTGAATGGGGCCAAAGCCAAAGAAACTATTATATGAATTAACTTTAACCCTTTTGAATTTTGGATGTAAGAATTTTCTACTTTTGATTTGTGGCCAAAGCCAGAACATTTTAAAAGCCTTATCCTTGGCCGATGCCATCGATAGTATACCATATGAATATTGTTCATATCCGGCCAAAGCCGTGGACATTTTAGTTGTATTGCTATAAGGCCGACGCCTTAGATTCAAAGAGAAGTTGGACAGTACAAATTGTGACAGTAGAAAGAAAGGACGACAGACTGCATCATCTCGACAAGAGGAAGAAGCCCTGACGGACCTGTGACGGACAGTTCATGTTGTGTTCTATGTGTTCTGTAAAGGTAAGGGGCCCCACCTTCTTGTGAAATCTGTTTGTGACTTATGTGACTTATTCATTGTTCCACGTTCATCGTTACTGTCTAGTGAATTGAGTGTTCGTCATTACATGTGCGAATGAGAGAGAGTGTGAGAGAGTAATTTGCATTAATAAATTATATGAAATATGAAAATTTACTTATCATTCTCTGATTGTTAGTTTGTTGGGCTGGTCAATTTGTTGGACGTTAGCAACCCTTTAAGGCCATTGACTGGGACGGAGGTTCTGCAGACCACCGACTCACTCTTTGGCATTGTCACTTTGTGACATTTTTGGTGGAGCTGCCGGGTACTTTTGCTGACGTTTAACAGGTTGATTTTTGTCTAATACTGATGGTCAGGGGTGATTTGTAATTGACTCTCACCTCATCCGTTACTCACTCATAAAGACAGTTTATATTTTGTTGACTGACGTAAGACTGTATAGTCGTATCCCATGACATTGAATAGGAACTTGCACTGTCATTGATTTATTGCCTTTTGTTAAACGACATCGGCTAAGGTGCAACCTTCTGTTATTGTTGTCACTTGCTGGTTATCTTAAACCAGTTGTCTGTCGCTGAGATTTACGTGAATTGGGTCAGATTGACTTGTTATTTTAAACTGAGTTGGGAACAGGGAGCGTCGATACCTACTGAAGTGTTGTTACACATCATCGCTGATTATTTTATTTGCCATTAAAGGCGAGAAGAAATGATAATTGCTTGAAGTAAGTAATTATTGCAATATTTAAATTCATTCGTCAGTTATACCCGAAGGTATATAAATTTCCACTAGTTGATATTGTTGACTGATTTTCTATTTGTATAATTACAAAGACTTTGTTTTTAAGTTTCTCTTGCTTGCTCAAGTGTTTTAACTTCTTTGCTTCATTTTATTGAACTACATTGTCTTTTCCTTTCTTGAACCATCATGGATGTTGAGAAATTAATCAAACTCGGTGCTCAACTGGCATTGGAAGGTGAGGCTTTAAGGAAATGGGTAGATGAACAAATAAAGCAGGAAGAGGCTCGCAAGACGGATGCTCTGAATGAGGTCAAGGCGCGAAGGGAGCACGAGCGAGAACAAAGGGAGCACGAAAGAGAGCAAAGAGAACACGATCGAGAATCGGCAAAGGAGGAGAGCGCCCGCGAAGAGAAGAAACTGGAGCTGAAAGCCGCTCTTTTGGAAAGAGAGTTGGAGTTGGAAAGACTGAAGGTACAGCATCCAACTCATGCCTCCTCCGGGACTCATGTGCCGTCGTCGTCGGTCGGGAAGAGCCCACGACTACCGCCGCTTGATGATAGGAGAGATGATGTCTCGAGTTACATCTCGCGATTTGAGAGGCATGTTTCTGCCAATAACTGGCACAGTTCTGACTGGGCAACCCACCTGGGTGCCCTACTGTCCGGAAAGGCCCTGGAAGTTTATACCCGTATGGACGAGGCCGATGCCAAAGACTTCGGGAAGGTCAGGGACGCTCTGCTCGCGCATTACAATTTGACGGAGGATGGGTTTGCCGCACGCTTCCGTACAAGTAGGCCAGAGCATGGAGAGCGTATGGGCCAATTTAAGATTAGAATTGCTGGGTACCTGGACAGGTGGATTTCTTTGGCGGGGAAAAACAAATCCGACGCTGAAGAGATTATAGATCTGATGCTGAAGGAGCAGCTAATCAATTCATGTGGCCGGGATTTACAGGTGTTTCTCAAGGAAAGGAAACCTGGGAACACGGAAGAAGTT
The DNA here is from genome assembly GCF_034508935.2 of Berghia stephanieae. Classification (NCBI taxonomy): domain Eukaryota; kingdom Metazoa; phylum Mollusca; class Gastropoda; order Nudibranchia; family Aeolidiidae; genus Berghia; species Berghia stephanieae. Next base: position 26,674,980 of record NC_088368.1, on the reverse strand, counting down.
GTCAAGTTGGTTGAAAATTATGTGGAGGCGCACGGGGCGATGAACGCCTATTCTAGGCCTCACTCGACCATGCCTAGGACGGGTAAGGAGTCATCATTGACAATGAAGCCGACGAAGGATGAGCGTCATATGAAGGCCATGGAGACGAGTTCAATGGGGGCGCAGAAGGACAACCGGATGACTTGTCATCGATGCTCCAAACCTGGCCATATCGCTCGCGATTGCCGACAGAAGCCACACCAGCTCTCTGCTCTTCGAGCGGAAGTTCCAACGTGTGCATTTTGCAAACGACGGGGTCACACTGAAGAAAACTGCTGGAAGAAACGTGACCGTGTGTCACATACTGCGGCGTCATTGACCACAGAACTGGAGTGCAAAAATCACCACGGATCTATGGAACTCAAATGTGGGTGCACTGTACCCGTGATCTCCGCAGCTTGCACAGCAGACGACAACCATCAATTCTCGTGTATGCCAGTGGCAACAGGCTTCATTGACGGGAAGCGTGTGACTGTTCTGCGTGACAGCGGTTGTAGCTGCGTGGTGGTACGCAAGGGAATATTGTCACCAGAAAAAGTGAGCGACAAGAAAGTACCGGTTTCGCTTGCAGATGGTAGCATTGCAACAGCCTCCGTGGTAGAAGCGGAGTTGAGATGTCCATACTACGATGGGCCGGTTTCGGCAATGCAAATGGACGACACATTGTATGATGTAATTGTAGGGAATATTCCCAATGCAAAATGTCCAGGAATTGCCATTGGGGAAGTGAATGCGGTGGAGACGAGGTCAGCTGCGCACAAGAAGGGCAAGAAGCCATTGACGACGCCGATTGCGTCAAATATCGACATCACTGTCAAGCAGTTAGTGGAGAAACAGACTAACGACCAGACACTGACGAAGTGCAGGCAGATGGCACAGACCGGAGAGGTAAGACAGACTGGCCGATCTAACGAGACTTGGTATGGTTTCGAAGATGGTGTCCTCGTCCGGTATTTTAGGTCAAAGCTGACCAATCATGGAGATGTCATGAGACAATTGGTCGTGCCGAAGGACCTTAGACCCACGGTCATGAAGTTGGGTCATGAAAGTATACTTGCTGGGCACATGGCCGCAAAGAAGACTACTGACCGGATTCTCAACGAGTTCTTCTGGCCCAGCGTGTGGACCGATGTCCAGAGATTTTGCCAGTCGTGTGACCGATGTCAGCGATCGGCACCTAGAGGGCGAATACCCAAAGTGCCACTTGAGACTGTACCCTTGATAGATGAACCGTTTAAAAGGGTGGCCATTGACATTATTGGACCAATAATTCCAGCATCAGAAAAGGGGTACAGATACATTTTGACAGTAGTTGATTACTGTACCAGGTATCCTGAAGCGATGCCTATGAAGTCTATGGAGACTGAAACCGTGGCTGAGGCTCTGGTAGATATTTTTAGCCGGATAGGAATCCCGCGAGAATTCCTTACCGATCGAGGCACTCAGTTTACATCGGAACTGATGTCTGAGGTATGTCGACTCTTGTCAGTGAGACAGCTCACGACAACTCCATACCATCCTCAGTGTAACGGACTAGTGGAGCGCTTCAACGGGACTTTGAAGTCCATGCTGAAGAAGTTAACAGCAGAGCATGAGAGAGATTGGGACAGATATATTAATGCCGCTCTCTTTGCCTATAGGGAAGCACCACAGGAGTCGCTCGGATTCTCACCATTTGAACTACTTTACGGTAGGTCGGTGAGGGGACCACTTACCATTTTGAGGGAATTGTGGTCAAGAGAAGTGGAGGATGAAGAAGTCAAGACCACGTACCAATATATTGTGGATCTCAGAGAGAAAATGGAGAACACAATAAAGCTAGCTCAGGAGAGTTTGGGAGCGTCCTCACTGAGAAGCAAACATTATTTCGACGGAAAGGCTAGACAGAGGTCTTTCCAGGAAGGAGACAAAGTGTTGTTACTGCTACCAACAAAGCGCAACAAGTTGCAAGTTAAGTGGCAAGGACCATACACTGTTGTGAAGAGAGTTGGGAGGAACGACTACACAATTGAAGTCGATGGTGACGAGAGGACATACCATATCAACCTGCTGAAAAGGTACTATGAAAGAGAGTCGCAGGAAGCTGTGGGGCTGCTTCAGTGCGCAGTTGCAGCTATCGTCCATGAAGAGGAAGTGACTGATGGAAGTGACATAGATAGTGATACCGTGCGTATAGAGTTGCCGAAGCAACGTCAGACTGAAACAATCCATGACGTCACAATTGGCACAACCTTGTCACCATTACAAAGAAGCGAGCTGGAGGGCGTTCTCAAGAAGTTTGAGGATGTGATGACGGATGTACCGGGCTGCACCAATGTGTATGAATATGACATCCGGCTCACCACTGACACTCCAGTAAGGAAGAAGCCATACCCAGTGCCTCAAGCGATGAAGGAAACGCTCAGACAGGAAGTCACGACGATGCTTGAGTCTGGGATTATTGAGCCTTCCGATAGCTCGTATTGTTCCCCTTCTGTCATTGTTCGGAAGAAGGACGGGTCAAACCGATATTGCGTGGATTATCGTGCCCTGAACAATATTACAGTGTTTGATGCTGAGCCAATGCCACGCCTTGATGATCTGTTCCAGCAGATTGGCCCGGAATGCAATTACCTGACGAAAATTGATTTAGTCCGTGGGTATTGGCAAATTCGTCTTTCATCCAAGACCAAGCCCATGACAGCATTTGCAACAGAGCTAGGACTGATGCAATTTACTGTTTTACCTTTTGGCCTCCAAGGTGCACCAGCGGCATTTTCAAGACTTATGAGAAAGGTGCTACGTGGGCTATCAAATGTCAAGAACTACATCGACGACATTTTGATACATCATGCCGACTGGGAAAGTCATCTCAGGTGCATTGAGACGGTTCTTGGTAGGCTGAGACAGGCGAAACTGACAGCGAGACCAACCAAGTGTTTCTTTGGTCTCCCAGAAGTTGAGTTCCTGGGACATAAGTTGGGAAGCGGCAGGATTGCACCCACCATGGAAAAGGTTGAGGCAATCAGATCAGCTGACCCACCTCAGAATAAGAAGCAACTTCGGAGCTTCTTGGGTCTAGCGTCGTTTTATCGTCGTTATGTTCCCAACTTCTCGGCTGTAACGAGCCCGCTTACAGATGCAATTAGAAATGGTATGCCGAACCGTATTGTCTGGGATGAGCCAAAGCGTCGAGCGTTCGAACATGTAAAGAACGTGCTTATATCAGAGCCTGTTTTGCAACTTCCTGACTTTTCAAAGTCATTTATCCTCTCGACTGATGCCAGTGATACCGGAGTTGGCGCTATCATGAGCCAAGAACATGAAGGAGAGAAATTCCCTGTAATCTTTCTTAGCAGGAAACTGTTGCCAAGGGAGCAACGTTACTCTGTTGTGGAGCGTGAATGTCTTGCTCTAGTTTGGGCAATACAGAAGTTGAGCACGTATCTTGTCGGGAGACAATTTGTCATTGAGACAGATCACGCGCCTCTTCTTTACTTGAATCGAGCAAAGTCCGAGAATGGCAGACTCATGCGTTGGGCTCTGTTATTGAGTCAGTATCGGTTCACCCTGAGGTCTGTTAAGGGAACTGACAACCATGGGCCAGACTTCTTGTCTCGGATGTGAACATTTCGTTCAAATTATTGTAACAAAATGGTGTTTTTGTCTTAAGAAGGGGGCTGTGTCACGAAATGTTATTATTAATGTTTTATTAAGTTTATTGTGTACGCTAATCCCAATGTTATCCTTAGTTCGTGATGTCCCGATGTGATGATCATATCGCATTCGTCCTTTTGTAGTTGACTTCTCTGGAATAGATAAAGGGACATAGGGACCTGGTGTTGAGTAGAACCGTTTTAATGGCTTTAGTTTGAGGTCGGAAATTCTATTTCACAGTTCGTGGATTTTCCCGCGAGTCATTTCCGGGCACACAAAGAGAGACCATTTTTTTTTTTTTTAAAGTATTTCTTTTCTTTTAAAATTCTGTTTCTTGGTTTTTGTAAAACTTTCATCCTTCCCATTCACCAGTTGGCCGTCTGACGATTCGGACGTATTTTAGTCTCTATGCAAAGTTCAGCCGATGCTGTTTTGCAAGAGTTGTACTTAATTTTATTAAAATCAAACTGTGATTTTAATTGTTACAGGCCTTGTGGTTGGTGGAATTATTCATTTGATTCAATCTTTCTGCTTATATTATGAGTTTATTAATACTAGTGATTTTCTAATTTAATAGTTTGTGCCAAGCACGTAGGAGAGTGACCACGTGTGTTGAGAAGTTTATAGTGTTGTGATATGTGTAAAGGTGATCTAGTTTAAGTATTATTGCTTTTGTTTTTCTATGGTTAATTAAATATTGTTTTCTTTCCCATTCTAGTGGGCCTGTTGATTTGGGGCCAAAGCCAAAGAAACTATTATATGAATTAACTTTAACCCTTTTGAATTTTGGATGTAAGACTTTTCTACTTTTGATTTGTGGCCAAAGCCAGAACATTTTAAAAGCCTTATCCTTGGCCGATGCCATCGATAGTATACCATATGAATATTGTTCATATCCGGCCAAAGCCGTGGACATTTTAGTTGTATTGCTATAAGGCCGACGCCTTAGATTCAAAGAGAAGTTGGACAGTACAAATTGTGACAGTAGAAAGAAAGGACGACAGACTGCATCATCTCGACAAGAGGAAGAAGCCCTGACGGACCTGTGACGGACAGTTCATGTTGTGTTCTATGTGTTCTGTAAAGGTAAGGGGCCCCACCTTCTTGTGAAATCTGTTTGTGACTTATGTGACTTATTCATTGTTCCACGTTCATCGTTACTGTCTAGTGAATTGAGTGTTCGTCATTACATGTGCGAATGAGAGAGAGTGTGAGAGAGTAATTTGCATTAATAAATTATATGAAATATGAAAATTTACTTATCATTCTCTGATTGTTAGTTTGTTGGGCTGGTCAATTTGTTGGACGTTAGCAACCCTTTAAGGCCATTGACTGGGACGGAGGTTCTGCAGACCACCGACTCACTCTTTGGCATTGTCACTTTGTGACAATCATCATCATCATCATCATCATCATCATCTCATCATCATCATCATCATCATCATCATCATCATCATCATCATCATCATCATCATCATCATCACCATAATCATCATTCTCACCATATCTACCTCATCATCATCATCATCATCATCATCATCATCATCATCATCATCATCATCATCATCATCATCATCATCACCATCATCACCACCACCACCATCAAAATCGTCATCAATATCATTATCATCATATCAATATTTAAAATCGCCCCATTGACATCATGATTAAATGTTGTATTTATAATATATACGAAGTTTTCATTAATGATACGTATTAAAATCATATTTTGTTTATGTCATCATAACCTTGCAAGTTGATAATGCATTATACTTACATTTAATGTTGGGGTAGTTTTTAATTGAATTTCAACATTTCAATACTCTTGAATATTCTTAGATACAGAATTAGGTGTTAAAATGAAAAAAAAAAGAATTCGTAATGAATTAGGGAGGTAACTATCAATACCTGATTAATCACATCAATTATAATATTGTGAAGCCCATTGAACATGGTAAATTCGTGAAAATGCTCTAGAGCAATGTTCTAAAGATAAATGAATATAACAGCTTAATATATATATATATATATATATATATACAACTATACTGAAAGGACTGACAGATTATCATCATCATGTTCGTCATAAACATCATCTTCAGTCCCCGCTAGTGGGGGCCAACTAAAAATATAGAAAATTCAAACCATAATAACAGCAGGGGCATTATATGGCAAGATCTACCTTTTTAGAGAATGATTATGAATCCTGGGTCCAAAAAAATCTTTAATGATTATTATTATTATTATTATTATTGTTATTATTATTATTATTATTATTATTATTATTATTATTATTATTATTATTATTATTATTATTATTATTATTATCAGCCGTGAATAAGCGTAGCCAAGAAACGGAAAGGATGAGTATTTAGTTATTCTAAAAACTGACCTGATAGTGATTGATTCAGGATGATTTCTTTAGAAGCTTGATTAATGAATGTACATGTAACGTGATGATGAGGATGAGGGTGAACAATTAGATGAAGGGGAAAGGAGTGTACAATATCAACAAAGGGAGGTAATCTGTGGAGGATGATCCCAAGAAAAATATGAATACCAAAATATCTACTAAGGGATGCGCTACATATATCGTAGTTGTAATTAGGATCTCTCGAATTTATTAATTTTTTAATTTTGTGAACACTATTTCATCCCTATAAGGGACGATCGGTCTGCCAGGTAGAATTTTCATTGTAACACCTGCAGACCAGTGTCTTTCACAAATAACAAATTCTGTCGGTTGTGGTTCAATATCATTATGAGGAGAGAGTTTGTTTAACCATGTTTCCCATTCTGGTTCCTCTTCAGGCAATCTGAACACACAACATTTGTTGGCTTTATTGTAGTTATCATTGCAATTCGCAACATCACAATTTTCCCCATCTTGAATTTGCTAACAAATCACGTCCATGAACATCAGACCCACAAGAGGCAAAAGTTCATGGGAGGCAAAACATTCGGAGTACTGGTTCATTCCATATAGTCAATGGACTAGCATCAGATTCATAGTTCCATTCCATTCCATAGCCACATAGTTTTAATTAATAAAGTAACTTATTAGATCAATGAGAGTATAGTCAGAGTACAATAGTCGGATTCTTAATAAGGGGCGCGCCTTTTTCTTCTTTTTTCTCAGCTGTTCACAATGTACAGCTGCAAAAAATTATATGAACCTCTGGATCATTTTGTCTAAATAAAAAATATTTTTTCACGAATTTTAAAACAATAGGAAAGTATTTCGCTTATTAAAATCGAAAACTGGTAAGGATCGGAACCCAAATATGATTATAGAGTGAAAAATATGATTTTCCGCTTATCCATTTTCAAACAAAAAATTGTTAAAATGGAATGTTCAGTTAATTGAAACTTATATGATGTTCGTACAGAATCCGAATATGAAGGAACGACAGACATGCTTACATTTTATAAAAATCAATATACGTTATTGATGAATACAAATGAAAGTGAACATTACGCGCTTCCAACATTATTTTGATTTCAAATTTTTGATAAATAGATTATTATTTATGCCAAAGAGGATTACATACATTTAATGTAGACCAGTCAAAAGTAGAAATTCATCAATTTATGATACAGTGTTTCCGCAATTATGTGCTTGTGTTCAACAACAACGTAACAACAATAACATGCGAAACTCAGGGCTGATTGTGAAATTCCAATTCCATAGCTGTCCTCTTTAATGGCTTATCGATAGATACAAGTAGACTTTTTTCGCAGCTTTACGAGAGAGAAACCGATAGAGATTCTGCATCATATCGTATTGTTTAAGAGCTTATCGGTTTAAAAGAAAACTTAAAATGCTGTGTGAAACGTTCATGCATAGATACAATTTTTCAAAGTTAAATATAAACATTCATTGTTAATTTGACAATTTTGAGTATTTAATCACTAATTCAAATGAGTTAAAGCTAGAGATTCATATCAGTCTTCGGTAATTGCGACGTGATGTAAATAAAAAGCAATAAATTACAAAGTCAAAATCGGATGCAAACTACATAAGTTGTATAACAGTTATTTAATGTGTGTTGCTTTTATTCGGAAAATAGTATTAGGTGAACTCATAACCACTAGCCGGAACTACCGTGTTACAAGATTAATTTGAAAAACGATGAATTCATCTTACTTTGAGGTGCGAAAATGTTTACATTTTGAGCAGTGTAAAATCTCTAATTTTATGACAGCGGTTTTAAAGTAGCTTTTTATAGGTCGTGAAGAAGAAATCTGTTTTTTGATATGGCATCACAATACGGGCCAAAATTTTATTCAGTTAAGAGAAATTGATTCGGAGGTTGACACAAAGTTTTACAACTTTTGATAGAGGGAAATCTGAGAAAAACTAGAAATACACGCGCCATTCATAAAAAATCTGACTAATATGTACTATAGTTCATTCCTAACAGTCAATGAGTAGCATCAGAATCAGATCCATAGTTCCCTTCCATGTAGTCAAGAGTTAATTAATAGAGTTACATCTCAGATCACTGAGACAAAACTATATATTCAGACTACTAGTTCATTCCTTTCAGTCAATGGAGTAACATCAGATCGATAATTCCCTCCCATAGTTACAGGGATAATTAGAGTGAGCGAGTTGAGTGAGTGTAACTTGTAACTGTAACAGTAACATCTCAGATCAATGAGGCAAAACTTAATACTCTATATTCAGAGTACGAGTCCCATACGATTGACAGTCAAATCAGCAACACCAGATCCATGTAATTGGCATATATCATATATGGTAATATCAGACCCACTAACTATTCTAGCTATCTATCAATAGCAATGACTACTGCTAGTAGTAGTAGATAGTAGTAGTAGAAAGGACTGTTCAAGTTGTGAAGTTGACGTGACGAGAAAAAGGGCCCTCTAGACTTATACACTAGACTAATACAATAAAGTCAATATTTATCAGTTAACCATATAGTTATAGAAAAAAAGATATAAATATAAAGCCATAGGCCATAATAAAATAAGAAACAGTAAATCCGAATCAGGATGTCGGAGTCTGATCACCATAATATCTGTGCGACTCGACAGAGCAAGCACGACAATGGGTCCAACTATCGTCTGCAGGAACTACAGCCAGATGCTAATTCTAAACATTCTTAAATAATAATTATTACGCAATTATTAATGGTACTTACCACTTTTCAAAGATTCTGGTTCAATAAATTAGCCATAGATATTAAAAGGAATGGAAAGCAGATTCGTACTTTCGATTTTTAAAAATGATAACAAACCCAATCACTCAAGTTTGTAAGAGGGCGTCATAAAAAATAATTCATACTTTCCTGTACAACTGTTGATAGTTCACTACTTTTTGTATATTTTCATATCATTCAAGACATAAGAAATATTATTTAAAACTTATGGTCGCCAATTACCCAATTTCTTATAAAGTACCGAAATTATAAGAACAGAATAAATTATTGCGAATTCAAGGAAATTGTACCAAGGCAGAAAAGTAGTTTTGCTTGAAGTCGTTATCCAACCAATGGCCCCCACTAGCGGGGTCTGAAGATTCCACATGTCAATCCTTTCAGTATAGTAGTCCTTTATATATATATATATATATATATATATATATATATATATATATATATATATATATATATATATATATATATATATAGCCATTAATATATAAATACATTACTTAAAAACCAAAATAGACGGCAGAGAAAGAAGATAAGCACGTTCTTTCTGTGTCGAGACCTTGGAATGGAAAATGTAATTATTTCTTTCTCTGTCGTTTATCTGGGTTTTAATTGTTTTGTTTTTGTCTTTGTTCTTTGTTCGCTGAAGAAAGGTTTTGAACCCGAAACGTTCCGTGAATGTTTTTTTGTTTTTTTTTTTTTGTTCTTTTTTTTTTTTAAAGCTGTTATAATCATGTTTGTCTATTACTGTTTACTACAGTCCCCAACTTCTACCAGCTTATAATATCACTGTTAAAATGTTCATATTTTAAAAGGAACATTAGTTAACAATCTCTTCCAATATCCTATACACCATGGAATCTCAGGGTATTGTTTATGAGACAAGGAAAAATAGTCTCCTTTTAACTCAATAGATCTATGGCAAAAATAAAAACATTTTCTCTAATGATTTTTTAAAAAGAGACAAAGTAGTTTTTTAAATTAAAAAAAAAAATCCTTCAGAGCAATTTGACCCTTGGAACTATAGCTTATCCCTCTTTCTTTGGCGGTAAATGGACAATAGCAATTGCTTGCTACCCTTTGGAAGGGAATCTAGTCTATTGCAAAGTACTTTCCGTCAGATCGAACAGAACCAGTTACCCAATCACTGCTGGTGGACAGGGGTAAA
>NC_088368.1:26632457-26659957 GCF_034508935.2 Berghia stephanieae | reverse complement strand
TATTTTAAATTTTAAACTGTTATCTGTCTGCTCAACGCCACAGAAACATGGATAAGTTCCGGATTTATAAGCTTAAGAGGCAAGATGGCCTATGGTTAGCGCGTTGTACTCTGGACTCAGAGGTTCTGTGTTCGATTCCGACCGAAGCCAACTTGTACTTTCTAGAGCAAGAAAATTTACTCCAATCACTCACTCCATTCAGGTGTAAAAGGGTACCTGTCAAGCTGGGATAGTAATCTGCGATAGACTACAGACTAGCGTCCCGTTCAAAGGTTTTCAAACAAATACGTTAATTGTCCGCTTCACGCTATTGAAACCGGAATAACTCCTGCACCATTGGCTACAAGGCTCTAAAGGACTTAATTTGTTTTACAATGAGTCCAAGTGGCTCAGAAGGACTAACTTATAAATATTTTCATTGAGAATTCCCGAAATAAATAACGATAAAGATAATTGATCCCACAAGTTACCGAATAGATGTGCGACCGATTTTAGACACGTTACTGCTGTGTCACAAAGTGTGACACTTCTTAAATTATATTTATAAACATACGTTTTTAAATTGCCGAAAATATTTGTTGCTATGCATTCTTTACGTGGTTTCATCACATAGAATTATTTTTTGAATTGTTCTTGCTTTTTTATATTCAGAATTGAAATAAATAAATAAATAAAAACTGTGAAATTGAATGTAAGCTTCAGTTTAATATACGAAAACAGATAAAATGGACGTTTCGGGTTTCCCCTTCATCAACAACACATGATGAATTAAAAACTACAGACGAATGAGATAATGTGGTAGTGGCGTTGTTAAGATGCATAAACAAAAACATTGATGGGCAGGAAATTGTATGCTACTTTGTGAGGAAGCGCGAATTAAAACAGAGCAATAGAAATTTATAAAAGGTTCGTACTTAATTATGTCAAAAGAGGGGAGGCGGGGAGGAACTGTGTAATGCAGTATAGAAAGTGAACCAAAATAAAGTGTGGACTATTGTTGGAAAATAAAAAGGGATGTAGGTATTAATATATTAGTGGCATTAGCCACAGCAGAAGCAACAATAGAAATAGTAGTAGTAGTAGTAGTAGTAGTAGTAGTAGTAGTAGTAGTAGTAGTAGTAGTAGTAGTAGTAGCAGTAGCAGTAGTAGTAGTAGTAGTAGTAGTAGTAGTAGTAGTAGTAGTAGGAGGAGGAGGAGGAGGAGGAGGAGGAGGAGGAGGAGTATTAGTAGTAGTAGGGATGCAGAAAATAAAGACAGGCATTTCAATTTTGACACGGCGCCGCCAAGTCTGGGACTTTTTTGTCCTAGTGCGGAAGTCTGCTATATTTTTCTACTATCACAAACGATATGAACACGGGACTGGGACAGTCCTGTCCCGTTGATTTTGTAGCATTTCACAACGGCTTGGGACACAACGGGACTGTTTTGTCCCGTCCCAATAGGTGCGGAAGATCTCTCTAAATTCTATATGTTACAGATTTGGGACAGGACTGTCCCGGGACAGTCCTGTCCTAGTGCGGAAGAGGGTTTAGTCTTTATCATTGTCAAAATGCAGACTGCTATGATGCAGCCATTAAAAAAAAAATGCAGAGCCGAGCATGCGCAATACAGTAGTCAAGTTTCAGTGTAAAGTTTGTCACTTCATTAGATTTATAATGTTTATCGAGAGATTGTCTTTCTTTAAAATCTCCAAGTTTGGCGTAAGACTCAAGTCCAAAGGGAGTGCTCATAAATCGGTTGGATGCAACACAGAAGTACTTCATTTTTTTTGGAAAACCAAATCTTGCTTTTGTGTAGCCATCGCAAATTATTTTCCGCTATGTCAAAATATTCAAGCTTAGATACGCTGTTCGCAACGTCTGCAAGAAAAGATGAATATCTATTCTTTTTCTCATGACAAGTATTTTAAACTAGAAAACCGTGTGAAGAAAGTTGGATCTCACGTGTATGGGAACCGGTCAAATCAATTGTCTTTAAGTTAAATGATTTAATCCTTGAAATTGTCCTTTAAATTTAGAACAATAAAGCATATTTCTTAATTTTAATTAAAGTGCGAAAGATATTATTTCTACAACAGTTGTCAGAGTTCATGTTAAGGCAATGAGCTTCGTCTAGAACAAAAAAATGTCAAAGGAGGTGGTACACATTATAAAGGTCTACACACGTTTGTTGACTTTGGTGTAAATAAATAGCCCTATTTTTGCTTGCGTAATCTTGACAATGTTTGTTTCCATCAGCCCAAGTGGGGAGATGAGACCTTTGAATAGATGATCCACGTTTCTGGATTGTATGATTTCTGTAATATTATTTGTGATTATTGATGTCATCATTGCTTTCAAAATTGTTGGACACAAGTCAAGGTTTGCTTTCGATATTATTAACCCCCAAATTGCTGGAAACATCCGTTTGAACGGATTCGTTGCGATTCCAAAATGCAAAGGTTTTCTCTTGCATGTTGACCATGTAAACAAAGCTCTTTATGTTTTTTGAGCGCATATTATGGTCAACTGCAGCCAAACAAATCATTCCAGTTAAATGCAAACCGCTCTAAGCAATGTATCCAATAATGTAATGTGAGAGCTCCAACTTCAGCTGAAATTGCTTTACTATTCAACCAAATAACATTGTCGCGTTTATGAAGGAGAAGTGGCAAGTAGGAGAAGACAAATATAAGTCAAATAGCTCTCATCTAACAGGCGCCATGTCTTGTCCTACATGTTAAGTGTTGCTGTTGATCAGGGACCCTTGTAAAGCGCTTTGAGCATGTTTAGTGGATATTGTTCTATATAAAAGCTCAATTTTATTTATTTATTTAATTTATGCAGCCTGGTGCCTCTTTCATCCAGTTATAGTTGGGTTTGAAGTTCCTGGTAACTCGACAAATACTAATAAAGTTCTAAGTTTAAAAAAATGATTAGTTGTAGTGGTAGATGTGGCACGTTATTTAGGGATAGATCAGGTTCATAAGATAAGAATTAAATTCTAAATTATAAAAACTTTAATATAAATCAATAGAACAGCCTCACAAAATAACACATTAACTAACACATAATTAAACGAAAGAATAATAGTAAACTTTTAATTAATTGAAGTTAGGCTATGGGTAAGTTAATTTTCATCCTCTCGTTTACACTATGCTACGAAGTTCGTGTATTCTTCTTAGTTTATTTGTTGAGGTCTGTGGTTAGGGTGTCGTTTGCTTGCTTGTTCATGGATGGTTTCTTGGTCTTTCTTTGGTTGGACCGAAACCTCCTTTGTTTAGCGAGCAGAGTCCTCATTTAGCGTGTATTCAAATCACATGCGTAGGTAACCCGAGGGATGATTAAGGATAATGTCAGATATGTGTAGATATAGGAACAAAACTTTGACTGCTTCCAAAACCTTGTATTCCTTATTATTAATCATAGCCCTAACGGGATACAGTTAGGTTAGTGGGATAAACCAACAATGAGAGCATACGAATTAATACATATAAATACATAATATTACTATAGCGCTTAAGTGATAGCACATTTATAAAATGTGCTTCAGGTAAATGTAATTCATTAATTTGAAAAGCACATATACATATACAATTATATATACATATATAGGTATATAGAATGAATGGAATATTTTTCTTTATAATAAATTGAGTTAGCGGGTCTATCAATTTATGTTATTTAATAGCTTGCGTATACGTACGGTCCCGTCGAAAACACGATATTAATTATCACTCATTATACATACTAGTTTTAAATGGTATTGATTAATCATAACACAATAACAGTCCACAACTATAAGATTGATATAATTTATAATCCGTACCCTCATTCACATATTATGACCAAAATCTTTTATTATTTTGTGATTTATTTTCATTTTCATCGTTAAAGATGCCGTTGAGGTGAGACCAGTAACTACGTCTCATTTCGCGCTGTATTGTCTGCTTCAAGATGCGAATTTCTGTTGTTAGTTTTTCATCACCAGACTTTTTCATTTTTCTGTACAGGCGATTCTTCTTTGCGATCATTCTTTTTTAAATTTGATGTTATCCATGGCATGCTGGTCTTGCTTTTGGTGGTCTTGTGAGGTATGAACTCCTTGACGGCTTCCAGTAATGCGTTCTTGAAGTCGCACCATAGGTCTTCAGTTGTCGACTTATATTCATTGGTGAGAATATTGCAGCTGATATTTTTTGCAGAATTTCTTAAGTTTTCCCAGTTTGGCTTGGCGTAGAGGGGAATTTCTCTAATAGGTTGAGCCTTTTTTGTTGTATTGAGGCTAAACTCGCAGTAGGGAATATCATGGTCTGAGAGGCCTGGAATGATTTCCACCCTTGGTATTAGTTGTGGTGAGTTGGTAAGGACTAAGTCTAGTGTATTTTCTCCCCTCTGGGTTCATCGATTATCTGTTGTAGTCCATGGTCGTAAACAATATCCACGAAGTTAAGGTGTAGGTTTGGAAATGGGCATTTTTCTTTTAATTTCATGGAGTTCCAGTTCCATCCTGGGAAGTTGAAGTCTCCACCAATAAGGTGCAATACTCACATAATTAAAGGGTATCGATAGAATGAATTTGACGTCACTCTGGTCTTTGTTATTGTTATCCGCGTTTATGAGTAATTCTCACTAAACTGTATTAACCAGATTATAAACGTTCATGGTTACACATAGTTTTGTGTGTTGGTCCGTTATACTTCTGGATCACATGGCAATGTTGTGTCTCCATAGCCAAGCGCATACTATCTAGATATATTATATAAATCATCAAAAGTCCGCCAGGCCACCCCCCCCCCCCCTCCCCCCGGCCACGCGATGATATAATTCAGCCAATTTGGTGGAAAATCAGCCAACCTGGAAATAATGCTCGAGGTTGAATCAGCTGACAATAATCTCTCCAGCTCCAGTCCACCCACTTCTCACTTCCTGCTAATGCCCTGATTACCAATTTGGCAATTTTTATACCACCTTTATTATTTCTGTGTTCGTTTTAATTGGTTTTTGTTTTTTTCTACTTTGTTTTAATTTCTTTGTCTTCACTATTTTTTTCTTTTTACTTTTTGTTTTATTATTTTTTTTTATAACGTACTTTTGTTTTTTTTTGTTGTTGTATATTTGGGTGGGGGATCGGGGGTGGGGTGGGGGGGGGGGTGTTTTTGTTTTGTTTTGTTTTTGTAATGTTTCTTCGTCGAAGCTGTGTCCTAAACAAATTGGACAATGAAGGAAAATAAATAAAATTTGACTATTATTATGCAACCCTTGACTATGCTCATCCTATGATTTATTCAACTCATGAATGATAGGGACGTCGCCATCACATCACTATCCGTGATCGTATAGCTCGGCTAGGTCTGTTAGATCTGGCAGAAAGTACACACAGAAACTAGGTTGAACTCCCGCCGTTTCGTCCGTATTGCTCTATGAGTGGAGTATGAAAGAACATAAGACCGTTTTGTTACTTTATTTGAATCCCTATTTTATTATTAATTCATTACAGCTACCAATGCTTAATTAGCACTTTAATAAGAAACAATCTGGCAATTTAGCAGTACACTTTTTGTCAACAAACAAGATGGCTGGATATCAACAAAGGTAGGATTTTTCTCAGGTCACGCCCCTGAGGGCTCTTTTGATTCCTAAACAATAATCATTTGGTTATATTGAGATGAAAATGACATTTTCATATTCTTTTCCAGGATTCGGAGTTTTATGGACATTTTGGAAGCAGATAAGATCAATTTGAAAGAATTGCGAAGCCTGTGCTTTTCCAGCGGTGAGTTCTGTTCCGTTTCTTTCACTTTCATTTTCACTGGATTGAATAAATAGCAATTTAAGTTCTAAGCTGTATAATTAATGGTGAAATTTTACAGGAACTGCGAAAGTAGTTGCAAAAAGTAATATGCCATAATCAACGCATGGAAACTCATAGTCATAGTATTCATGTAATTTGAGTAAACGTTGATTGTTGATTGAAGACAAACATATAGGGGAGACCGGGGCAAGTTCGTCCACTTTTAGTCATTTTGTATCACTGATAAGTCAATTACTGATGGAATACAATGGGATTTGGTGACGTATCACTTTATTTCATTCTGATTTAAAACATGCCTTTGGTTTTTAAATATACACAAAATTGATGCATTTATTAACGAAATAAGATCATTACTTCAGGTGGGCGAATGTGCCCCTTCACTGGGGTAAGTTCGCCCAGGGGTTGGGGCACATTCGACCACCTGGGGCAAGTTCGCCCATGGTATAAAATTCAGAAGATACATACATGAATCAATTTGATATTTACTATAATGTAGTGGAATTAAGTGAAAGAAATAATTACAAACACATATCAATAAAATAAAAAATACACTGATCCGATATATGTGGCATTACTATTCTTTACCAATCAATACAAATAGTCTGAATTATCTGAATCATTACAGTTATGGCATACATAATAGAAACATTTCTTTTTGTCTCCAACACATTGTTCATGTGACCATTGTTTACATTCTAAGCACTGAACCCATGTCTCCCTATTGCTGTCTGACCATGGTGATAAGCAAATCAAACAATACCATTCATCACTTTCTGAATCCGATGAATTATCAAGCAGACGCCGCTTAACTTTTCCTTTTATAGTTGCCTTTTCCCCCCCAATAGCCTTCCCTTTCAGTGCAGTTTTTTCTTTATCTTTGCCAAATGCTCTTCTTCTATTCTATTCTTTTCTGTGGTATCTGTAAGGATACAGCTCTTCCGCTTTTTCCTCCCCCCTGGTGCTCTTTTTCTAGGCGGTGCTTTTGGATGTGGCCTAATTAATTCAGGCGAAAAAGAGTTTGAAGTTCCAGGTTGAACCAGCGAGAGAGGAATAGATTGCTGGCATGAAGGTCCAGGCTGGGGCAGAGATGGAGGAATAGATTGCTGGCATGAAGGTCCAGGCTGGGGCAGAGATGAAGGAATAGATTGCTGGCATGAAGGTCCAGGCTGGGGCAGAAATGGAGGAATAGATTGCTGGCATGAAGGTCCAGACTGGGGCAGAGATGGAGGAATAGATTGCTGGCATGAAGGTCCAGGCTGGGACAGAGATGGAGGAATAGATTGCTGGCATGAAGGTCCAGGCTGGGACAGAGATGGAGGAATAGATTGCTGGAATGAAGGTCCAGACTGGGACAGAGATGGAGGAATAGATTGCTGGAATGAAGGTCCAGGCTGGGGCAGAGATGGAGGAATAGATTTCTGGCATGAAGGTCCAGTTTGGGGCAGAGATGGGGGAATAGATTGCTGGCATGAAGGTCCAGGCTGGGGTAGAGATAGAGGAATAGATTGCTGGCATGAAGGTCCAGACTGGGGCAGAGATGGAGGAATAGATTGCTGGTATGAAGGTCCAGTTTGCTGTTCATCTAACTCGGGGTTTGGTCTGTCAGTAACAGAAGAGGGACAAAAGTCGATGTCCTGGAAAACATCAGGTCGAAAAGGATGTATTCCGGCTTTTGCAAAGCCTGCCACAATATTCTCTACAGAAACACTTGGGCTCCATGCAGTGTTAACCACCTCCGGAATGTCATATATTGACAGGTGATCCTGGGTGTGAACGCAACCAGTTCTGTTGAGCTTGCCCTAGTCGTTTTTTAAAAGAGAAAAGACGGAAAGATCCAGTGGCTGTAGTTTGTGAGAACAGTGAGGTGGAAAAGACAATAAGACTATCCCATTGTCTTTAGCGAACTGTAGTACCTCAAATGCAACATGAGAATCGTGATTGTCTAACAACAGTAGAATGGGTTTCTCCTTTGATGGGTTCACAAATTTTGTGAAATGTTTCAAGAATTCCAGAAAATTTTCACCCGTCATCCATCCTGACTTGTGAGCCGCGCCTTTGCTACCGATAGGGGAACCTCTCAGAAAATGTTCTTTAAAATGTACTCTAGGGAAAACGAAAAATGGCGGAATGGTGTGACCATATGACGACACTGCAGCACATACGGTAACTAATTCTCCACGCTCGGCAGATACAAGTGAGCCCACTTGTTTAGATCCTTGTGTGGCAATGACTTTAGGCGGCTTGGTGACTGTAGTGACGCCTGTCTCGTCGCAATTCCAGATTGAAACAGGTTCAAACTTAAATCGATCGAGTACTTCCCGAAGTTTGTCGAAGAAAAGATTTACATTTTCTCGATTGAAAGCGGTGGCTCTTCCAATGCTAGTAGCTTCTGGTGTCCTCAACGAAATTGTTGGATGTCGTTTAACGAACCCATAGAACCAGTCTTCACCTGCTTGTCCGGCGTCTTTCCATGATGGTGGGCACTTAATCGAATGCACGCTGGCCAATTTGAAAGCCAGTATGTGACATTCCGTTGTTGTTAGTCCAAAGTAGATTGATGCGGCTTTTTTTAGGTAGTCTACAAGAATTAACTCTTGATCATCGGTAAATACCTGACGATGTTTTGAGTAGCCATATGATGTAAGCTGTCCTTTCTTTTCCCGGGCAATATAATCTTTCAATGTTGATCGAGGTATGCCAAACATTTCAGCCGTTTTTCGCACACTTTCACTTGTTGTCTGTATGTGATCGATAGCTCTTTTTATCGTCTCTGGTGGTGTAAGGCCTCTCTGTGTTTTGCGTGGTCGGTTTCTCATTTTTTACTCTAAATAGTGATAGAGAGTAAGAAAACAACCTTGTTAACACACAGTCTAATACAACAACTTTTTTAAAAAATAAAAATAAATATCTCCGATGAGATTTGGCAGAGGCAGAGGCTCTGCCTCTGCCAAATCTCATCAAAATCAAAAGTGATAATGGATAAACGGACACACTACTTTACTTAACTGGCTATCAGCCCTTCTTTTCAGATCAAAAAACGTCATTTTTTTTTTTTCAATTTAACCTTTATGTTTCCTTATGTTTTCCATTCCATACTTACCACATGAAATTTAATGAAAATATTGCTTGTTTGTATATAAAGTATTTCGCTGTGATTTTATTGCCAGCCACGTCTGCCAATAATGGAAAATGATTATTGTCAGACATGTCTGCCAATAAAGAAGAACGATTATTGCCAGAACTGTCTGGCAATAACGATGGACGATTATACACAGATGCTTTTTTGAAACTCCTCTCTTTTGAAAATTTATCCACATTCCAGAATATGGAAACTTTCGTAATGGACATAGAAATTAGTAAAGTTAAGTAGAGTTAATAAGATATCAATAAAAGTATAAAATTACCCAACAATAAATCAGTCGATATATTACTATATTTACACAATATGCGTCGACATTCACGTGGGTGTCGTGGCTGAATGGGTGAGTCGTCTGTCTTAGGAGGTTTGTGGAAATCGACGCAGTGTGTGGGGAGATTAACAAAAATTCTTAATATAACTCACGCACTTGAAACGAAAGAGCTGGCAACACTAATTACAAAAGAGTTTGAATTTTGTTTCTATCTTGAATAGAAATGTAGTTATGGCAGTTCAAAGTCTGACATTTCAGACTGAATTTTACCCCAAAATTACCATTGGAAAGTTGTGACCAAAATCCCGTGCCGTTAATAAAAAATGGTTAAAACAGTCAATATGGAGTTCTTATTAACAGATTATATACCAATATGACGTCTTATCGAGGACAATGCATATTTACATTTATAAAGAGGAAGATGCAAATTTCAAAATAACACATTACTACATAATATGATGCAAATGTTTCATAATTTAAGAGAATCAGCTAGACATAAGAATCATAATTTGCTATATTCTTTTGGATTTATCCCCAATTTATATTACTGAAACAATTGCAAATAATAAGTGCGGCTATGTGGTCTAGTGGTATGACACTCGCTTTCGGATCGGAAGGTCCAGGGTTCGAGCCTTGTGCTCGGCGCATAGTTGAGTCCTTGGAGAAGGCTCTTTACTCACATTCTCTCACCGTACTCAGGTGTAAAATGAGTACCTGGCCGTTAACAGCGTTGTCTTTGTCCGGAAAATTGTAATATCGCCTAAGAGGCGTCATGTTCCGTCCTACATGTTAAATGTTACTGTTGACCAGGGACCCCTTGTAAAGCGCTTTGAGCACATTTAGTGGATATAACGCTATATAAAGCTCAATTTTAATTTTTAATTTTTTAATTCAAATAATTCCCCTCTGTGATTTAATACATAGAATAAAGACGGGTTTGAGACAGTATTTAAATGAAACGATATGTTGCATAATGACATAGTGAGTTTATTTTTACATCTGGCAATTTATTTGCATATAAATAAAATGGCAACCGTATAAAAGGGTACTTATAACATATGTTTCTACTACTTTCATTCTGGTCTTCAAGTTTAGGTTGTTGTTTGACACAACTGGTCGCATTTTATGGAACACGTTCTTTGCTATTGCTATTCTTTGTTTTATATCCTCTATGTCACGTGCGTCATGGTTTAGATGTTATTCTAAAAACAAGCAGTTTTATTTTAAAAACACACGTTGTAAATAAAAAATAAACGCATTTGAAAATTGCCAAATTTTCACTTCATATAACTCCTGAAATTTTTAATGGATTTTTCGTTACTTGGCACCAATCAAAAGGAAATTGAAAGACGAAAATATTGATACCAAAATATCTGTGATTTTCCTCTTTATAACGGAATTATGCATCTTTAAATGAACCCCCCGAAACGCGAATGGCATTTTCCAGTCACAACTTTCTTATAGGCGAGTTGGGTCACAATTTGACTCCCACTGCTGCCGCTAACTAAACTGCCTATAAATTCTATGATAAATGTACCACCCCCTTTTTTCTTTTAAATCTTTTTCTCTCTCTTTTGGTTCCTTTCTGTAGAATATTGCAAATTGTAATATTCATCCCCACTCTGAGCTCAAAATGTAGGAAAATAAAAATAATAAAAAATAATAATAATAATAATAATAATAATAATAATAATAATAATAATAATAATATAATAATAATAATAATAATAATAATAATATAATAAAATAATAATAATATAATAATAATAATAATAATAATAATAATAATAATATAATAATAATAATAATAATAATAATAATAATAATAATAAAATAATAATAATAATAATAACAAAATAATAATAATAGTAATAATAATAATAATAATAATAATAATAATAGTAATAATAATAATAATAATAATAATAATAATAATAATAAAAATAATAATAATAATAATAATAATAATAATAATAATAATAATAATAATAATAATAATAATAAATAATAATATAAACAAGCAATAATAATAATAATAAATAATAATAATAATAATAATAATAATAATAAAATAATAATAATAATAATAATAATAATGATAATATTATTATTATTATTAATAATAATAATAATAATAATAATAATAATAATAGTAATAATAATAATAATAATAATAATAATAATAATAAACAAGCAATAATAATAATAATAATAATAATAATAATAATAATAATAATAATAATAATAATAATAATAATAAATATTTAAAAAAACCCAGAACAGAACAAATAATTAGAGCAAAATAAATATAATGAATTAAATTGAACGATTAGGAGAAATAAAACATTCTAATAATTTAAAAACTCATGCTCAATTTAAAAACACAACGAAAGAGAACAATTAACATATTTGGAAAGTAAAATGAATAAATAAAACAAAAAAGAAGAAAAAAAGGGAGCGAGTGATTCGAACCAGTGTAGCTAAAAGGAACAAAATGGAAGGTGGTCTAACCCACTGAGCTGTCTATCCACACCGACCTCTATGTAACTTAAAATTCATACATGCGCAAGATAATTTTTCAACATTTTTGCTGCCTTTGTTTAATAGTTATTTCATATCTCGTTTGGATAATATGTTGTTGGATCTAGTTTTGTGGAAGTGTGATAATAAATTGTAGTATTTTGTATGAGGAAGAGAGGAATATAGTAGGTGTGGTCGATTTTGAGACGAACAACCCATAGGCGTAGAGATTCGTTTGTAAATTTTTAAAAATCCTGGACCATCATCAATATCCCCAAAATTTTGGTCAGAATGAACAAATTATAGAAACAAAAGAAGATCATTAAAGTTAATAGGTAGGTAGAGTAGATTCAGGCTTACCGGCCACACAAGTCTTATTCGTCAGAATGGAAGACTGCTGGCCAGAAATAAGACCAATGCTATACAGTGATGTCATAAAATGTAAAGCTCAAGTGGCCGGTTTCAGGTGAACCAGCCGATTTTGCACCCTAAGCAGTCTTATCCATATTCTCCACGCAAAATGTTATTCGTGACAGTTTGGTACTACCGGCCACTTATGGAACTTTAAGGTCCAACCGGCCACCCAACTTGGGCAAACCGGACACCCTTCACGGATGTTGAAAAACGCTGTTTCCTTTTGTATTTTTAATAGTTTTCAGTTCATAAACAGTTAAAGCAGATCCATAGGCCCAGTTGGTAAAATATCTGCCAGGTCATTGGTCAATTTAGGGTTCGATTCCAGCATTCCAAGGACTTTGAAGGACTCTTTCCATAAATTGGCAGAATGTTTCCTTCACCCAAGACGACTGCTATATATTATCATTAGTAGCTAGACTAGATCTAGACGTCTAGATAGATAAAAATTATGTTCATTTTCAACAGAGAAAGTCAAAATTAATTTATTCAAAACAATTAATAGGGTACATAATCATAACGCAATAATAACATGTCACTTGCACAATTTACACACAAACGTGAAAACACTTATCTTCTCCTCACTCATCCCCAGTATCTTCTCTCTCTCTCTCTCTCTCTCTCTCTCTCTCTCTCTCTCTCTCTCTCTCTCTGCCAGTACATCCTCTGTGGTACCACCTCCCACACTTGCACCCAATCCATCCATCCTGGTCCCTATCACTTCCACAAAAATCACATAAACTTTCATCTTTATCATTCACACCACACAACACATCGATATCCATCTCAACGTCCGACCAGTCTCGTCGCAATTGAAGACGTTGCGGGGGGACCTTGGTAATGTCAATGCCATTTGACATTAGTGATGTCCGCATGGTGTGGAGCCACCCACATATCTTTCCTTCTGATACCTGAGCACGTTGTTCCCCAAGGGACATGGCTTTCCTCTCCCGCACCTCCCCCTTGTGTCGCTCCATAAATGCCTTGTACCAGTAGTATCCTGCCTGGTTTGTTGTCTTTGAAGGGGGTCTCTCTGCCTTCAGCATTCAGTATTCTCTGCACCTCCAGGCACAGCTGTTCCCTGTCCTTCCCTTCATCTGCCCTGGCACAGGCCACCATCCACTTAACTAGTTTTTTCTCCTCCTCTGCGGCTAACACTGTATGAGATACCCTATGGATAGGGTATTTTCCAGCCATCTTGTCCATCAGTGTTGATCTCGGGACAGAGTAGGTCGCAGCGGCCTGGCGGACTGAAAGCTTTTTGGTGCGGATGGCATCAAGTGCAGCATCCACACTTGCTTGAGAATACTTTGATATTGGCATCTTGGTGCCTGTAACAATGTGAAAAAATGAACTTTATTTAGATATTTGAACTTCATTTTCATAGACTGGCTAGTCTAATAATGTAAAGTTTTTTTTACAATGGTGAACATAATATAATTTAATAATGATAATAATCATGATAAAAATAGACCGGTCATCAGAAATACAAGGAAAGCATGGCAAAAAATAATATTATAGACGTCTAGAATGATAATAAACAACTTATTCAACCCGGCCGGTTTCACATAATCGTTTAAATATTCTTTGGTCAAACCGGCCACCCCCCTAATGGGGCTAAAATGAAGCCCGAACACTGCCAGACAATCTAACCACAATCAAACGATCCTAAAATAACATGCAGTGCAGTGGTTGAGCCGGAACTCCTTTATAAACACGTATAAATAGATTATTTGGTATTTTTCACGCCTAGTTTGGCATTATACATAAAACCTTCTGCCAACAAGCCTGGCTATAACAAAATGCCAAGCTTTTTATTATTTCCAGACAGGGTCTGGCAATTATCAAAAGCCAGGCCTTTTTTTATTGCCAGACAGCTCAGTTGGCAGAGCACTCGTCAACATTTTATTTCAGAGCCCCCCCCCCCCCCCCCCCCCCCCTTCTGTCTTACCTTTGGAAAAAGTCCACATCAAGTAGCCCAGATGGGACTTGATATCATTGTTGGCCAATCAAGCATTTTTTATTAGCTAGGACTACATTACTAGTCTCTATCATTGATCTGCTTTTTTAGTAATGTATTTATGTTTTCATTGTTTTTTTTGTTTTTTGTTGTTGGCTCAAGAAGGGTTTTGAACCCGAAACCATCCATGTTTGGTATTTTGTTCTTTTTTTTATAGCTGTTATTGTTGTTTTTCTGGCTTCTGCAATATACTTTTCATATATGTTTAGATCAACAAATGACAATTCCTGCCAAAAAAATGGAATTTTGATAAGTCTCTGTTGGTTACAATGGTAGTGGAGGGGTTGGGTTTTAACTCTCCTTATAGGCCATTTTCAGGATGTTCCCCCAAAACTTCACACCCAACTAACACAAAAATATATTTTTATCACTCAAACTTGCGATAGATAATTTCTTAAGCAAAACATTCTCTACAACACACTGTTCAATTACTTTAAATTTTATGATGTACAAAAGAAATTTGGATAGGAAAAATGTTGGTTGTATCATAACGAATGTGACGATTTTCCTATAGTTGGTAAGGAGAGGGTTAATATAAGCTAAAAAAAATAATTTGAAAATTACCACTCATGATACTTGCGCTGGAGTCGGATGCCCTCAATATGATTCTCAATAATTGTTGTTAATCATGCAATGAAGCAAACAATTAAAATGTTTTAATGAAAGTAAGGCACTTAATTTCTGAAATAAAATAATATTGTCATCAAGAAACCATCTTTACTTTAAGTACTCAATGACTGTGAAATTTACATTTTTAAAAGAGTATGAAAAAAGAAAATGTTTAAGTCACTCAATCCTGGAGATTTTGCTACTTTTCAAAATTAGAAAAAAATGTATTAAAATGAGCATGTTCATAGAAAGTTTTATTCAACTACCATTAACATGTAAAAATTAAAAATTTTAGCTATGATACTGGGCCTATAATTTGTCTCAGAAAAGTGTAATAAAAAGGCATGGGGTAAAAGTAACCTGGGTAAACTACGGATATAGTCGGTGTTAGGGTTGAGTGAGTTAATTGAAAGTAGACAGACTAGTGTAAAAGATATTGGGCGATGATAACCAATTGTAAACTTAAGACAGTGTTGATTTTTCTAAGAATTAATTCTCGAAGATCTATTTGCACTTAATTTTATTTTGATTTATTTTTCTCAGGATGTCCACATGAAAAGAGCATACGATCTCGATGTTGGAAGATGAATATTGAGTGATATTGATAGTTATGAAAGTTTATATGAAAAAATGATAAACCATTTTTTGCAAAATCTAACAGAAATTCTAATAATTATAGAGGTTGTTCAATAACTTTTCACATGTTTTGTATCAAAATCTGTTTTTTTCATGATTGATAGTTACGCAAACTCATTCATAACAATTTATATTTTTTATGGGATCAGAATCTGATATCTTTCAGGAATGTTCTATTTTCAATTTTCTGAAAGACGAAAGTCATGAATTTCTATCTTTTTTGTTTTCTTATTCCTGATATGAGTTCTAACTTTTCTATTTTTTCTCATTCTAATTCAACTTTGAGTGAGTTACCATGGACCTTTGAAATGATTATTATCATCATTATTATCATCATTATTATTATTATTATTATTATTATTATTATTATTATTATTATTATTATTATTATTATTATTATTATTATTATTATTATTATTATTATTATTATATTATATTATTCTTATTATTATTCTTATTATTCTTATTCTTATTATTCTTCTTCTTCTTCTTCTTCTTCTTCTTCTTCTTCTTCTTCTTCTTCTTCTTCTTCTTCTTCTTCTTCTTCTTCTTCTTCTTCTTCTTCTTCTTCTTCTTCTTCTTCTTCTTCTTCTTCTTCTTCTTCTTCTTCTTCTTCTTCTTCTTCTTATTATTATTATTATTATAATTATTATTATTATTATTATTATTATTATTATTATTATTATTATTATTATTATTATTATTATTATTATTATTATTATTATTATTATTATTATTAGTATTATGATTATTATGCGGGTGGTTGGATGGGAGCATCACCCTTGAATCATATTTCTTTTCTTTTTTGAGGGGTATCCTCACCGGAATTTGACGGAAGTTGCCCGGAGTCCGGAATTTTATGCTTCAGACCGGAGTTTTTTCCGGTGAAACCGGAGTTTTGGCATCACTGTGTAGCTCTTTAGAACATAATACCATATTAATGCTGTAGACCACATTTGTAAAAAAGCGCTTAATAAATGTGCATATGTAAGTATTGATTTATTTATAATTCTAAAAAAACATAAACAAAAAAACAAAAAAACAAAAAAATAGTAATAATCAAGGGATAGATAGATAGATAGATAGATAGATAGATAGATAGATAGATAGATAGAGAGAGAGAGAGAGAGAGAGAGAGATAGATAGATAGATAGATAGATAGATAGATAGATAGATAGATAGATAGATAGATAGATAGATAGATAGATAGATAGATAGATAGATAGATAGATAGATAGATAGTGAGAGAGAGAGTGAGAGAGAGAGAGAAAGAGAGAGAGAGTGAGAGAGAGAGAGAAAGAGAGAGAGAGAGAGAGAGAGAGAGAGAGAGAGAGAGAGAGAGAGAGAGAGAAGGAGGAATGGAGTCCATTTCCTGCATAGTGATACTTACATCAACATGGCACAGCAAATATAAAGTAGAAAATCAAATCTGTTTGGGTCAGAGAAGAGGGAATCCCAAATCCTCAACACATCTGAGAAGACAAACAATAGATGATTTAAAAAGACATGCGAAATTATTGTTATCTGTATCTGTATTTGTATGGTTGGCGCTGAAGAAACCAATGGTCTGGTTGTATTTCAGCGGCATCATCATTGGGTGCGGTGTCACAGTAAAGGTTGTTCACAATTATCTTATTAAATTTTATTTTATTAAGAACTGAATTCATCTCACTCCAGTTATATTTCGGTAGGCTTAGATAAACTTTACCTTCTAATATTAGATCGTCTTTCCTTTTATAGCCTTCCCTCGAATTAATTTCTAATTAGTGAATACTTTTCGTTCTACATTCTGTCACGTAGCCACTTATTATAAAAGCTGATAGGTCTAACATTTGACACTCACTTTCTCTCCACAATCTATGCCGGACGGCCAGTCGTTCTATTCCTATATATATACTGGAAGATTTTTATCTTTTGGGACTTTGTAGATATTATATCTACACCATTAAGACGCCGGAGCTTTTAACTTTGATTGTATAATCTTCAAGGATCAAACCCAAGCCCGCTGTCAAAGGACTACACAATAACCTCTTACCAATTGCCTGGAAGTGGAATTTTACGAGTCCGATCCTGTTATCAGAGGAATAGATCATCCAAGCCCATCAACTGCCTGGAAACGTAGACTTATGAACCTGACATATTATCATAAGTTACGTAAAATATTCATATCTCTATTTGTAACTGCCACGATCACTGTTTATCTCTTTTAATTAAATTTCATCATTATTTTTATTTCATTGTAAACAAATCGTTAATTGTTTTTTATTTATAGTAACTAGTAAATTCTGGGGCCTCATTCTACATATATCTTTATGCATAGTCGAGTAGCTCTTTACTCACTTGAGACCATGACATTTTGGAGGGGACACATATAAAGAATTGAATTTATTTAGTTACATATATCTATTTCATCTAACTTTAAAGTTTAAATTGTAAAACTCTTAATTGCCCCACTTGATCATATTTTAATTGAACTCCCTATTTACAGGATTAATTTTTTTTTCTTTTTCATTTCTTCATTTAAATGGAATAGCAATTTATCCATTCATTCTTTCATTCAAATTGAATAGCATTTTATTGATTCATTCCTTCATCCATTTATTCATTTATAAATTATTCATTCATTCATTGTTCATTCATTTATTTATTCATCCATTCATTCGTTTATTCACTCATTTATCCAATCATTCATACATTTATTCCTCCCTTCATTCTTTCATTCATACATTATCCATTCATTCATTCATCTATTCACTCAGTTTTTCATTCATTCATTCATTCCTTGTCCACTTTGTTATTACATCACTCATTTCATTTTGTTGTTTGCCTCATTCATGAATTGTTTTCAATATGTTTACATTCCATAACGATTCATTCACCTGTCATCCAATCACTCAGTGTTGTGAACACATTTTGTAACTATTGTAAATCTTACGATATTTTATTGTTTTGTATTTCAGACATCACTGTTAAACACTCTTCAATGCCTAATTACAATTGTTGAACAACTATTGAACAAGAGAGAGGTCCCAGCCACGAACTGAGTTGGTAAATATATCCTTCATTATTCTCTTTTACATGAGTTGGGCATCACATAGTAACTATAGACATCGTGATTTGTTTTGCATAGTGATTTGTTTTAAATGCATTTTTGGCATATTACTGTTACCGAAAACCACTTATATATTTTGTTCTGAAAAGTGAGTCTTTAAAAACTAAATAATAATAAAAGGAGTCTACTAGCCGTCGTGTTATATTTAGTGATAGATAACTTGGGATTATTTTGGCATCCTATTAGTGTTATCACACTCTAGTATATTAGCGTCATTGCGAATAATTGTACACAAACTAACGACGAGTCACACACATTGGTGATACATTTTTCGTAGTAACATAGTTTAGAGTACACGCGATTGACACATTGTTATTGACTCAAGTCATAATAACTCCGCATTGTATTGACACATTGCTTTATAAGATATAACGATAAAAGGCATCAAATTCAACATACATAATAAGTTGAAATAAGAGAGAGAGATTTCTAAAAATAGAACAGTTCATTCCAGTAAGTGTAAATAAATAAAACAGTCAGTAACAGTATCCTGTCAATATAATATATATAAAATATCGTAACTAATTTATTGCAACATGGAAGCATATAAAAGATACTTAAGTCTCGCAAAGGACTTAGAAATACCCCAGGAAAGAATATTTTCATGGTGCGAAGAGAAAATAAAAGAAGAAAAAGAACACGAAGAAAGAATTCGTAGAGAAGAAAATGAAGAAAGAATACGTAGAGAAGAACGAGAAGAAAGAGTCCAAGAAAGGGAACTAAAAAGACAAATAGCTTTAGCAGAAGAAGAAACCAAAAGGACCCAAATGATGCTGGAAATTGAAAAAACAAAAACCGGTCATGAAAGAAAACATAATAATAGTGATGAATTTTTCGTGAAACTTCCACGCATGCCAACATACGATGAACGCTCAGACTGTCTAGAATCCTTCTTACACCGATTCGAAGTTCAGGCTAAAGGTTATCGTTGCCCAGAAAGCAAATGGGCCACAGCCTTGATTAACTGCTTATCTGGAGAACCGCTAAAAGTTTTCTATACCTTAACAACTGAAGATGCAGATGATTATGGTAAAATTAAAGACGCTCTACTAAAAAGATTTAGATTAACGGAAGATGGTTACCAGGAAAGGTTTCACACTGCAAAACCGGAAAGTGGAGAAGACTTTAATACATTCGTGAACCGAATTACTCAATTTCTAAATCGGTGGCTTGAGTTGGCAAACGTAAAACAAGACGACTTTGCAGGCCTTTACTATCTCACGCTGAAGAATCGAATCTATCAAGCTTGCAACCCAGATTTAGTCGCATTCTTTAAAGAGAGAAAGCCAGAAAACTTGGACAAATTAAAAATCTACGCAGAAAACTTTAACAGCGCACATCCATTGACACCCCTTAGCAGAACATTGAAGGAACCATACTACGCTGCTGCTGCTCAGAGTCCATGTACACCTAAAGTTCAATACTCAAATAGAACGAGCGATCAATCACTCGGAACACGCAAGTGAAACAAGATGATCATAATAACAAACCATGGAACAAACAGTTCAATAGAGACCATAGCCGACCCTATCAAAACAAAACAAGAAATAGCACTGACAATAATACTGAGTATAAGAAAACCAACAAACCTATAATTAAATGTCAATATTGTGGAATGAAAGGCCACACAGCAGACAAATGTTACAAAATCGTGGGATATCCAAAAGAAACTGCAAATGCATCACTCCAAACAAGTGTAAATAATCAGACACGAGTAATGTCAGGAGAAAATATAAATGTGTATTGCGTGAAAGGTATGTCACTTTTAACACAAACTCACAAGTCAGGATCGCTATTTTTTTGTGAAGGCAAAGCTAATGGAACTGATTGCAAAATATTGAGAGACACAGAATGCAGTACAGTAGGAATAAAAGCATCTTTGATCAATGACGAAGACAAAACTGGAAAAACGGTACAATGCATCACATTCAGTGGCACAGTCGAAACCTTTGAAACAGCTAATGTGTACATAGAAACCCCATACTATACAGGAATAGTGGAATGCTGTATACTTCCCAACCCCGTCGCTGATGTTATTGTTGGCAATATAAAAGGTCGTAAAGACAACCCAACAGATGTAAAAGAATGGTCATTAACCCAAGAAACAGCTTGTCTAGCAGAAACAAGAAAGATGACTAAGACAACAGAGAAGCCAATGACGATTTCTCTTGAACCACAACAATTTGACAGGAACACGTTCATTGAAGAACAGAAAAAGGACCCGACTTTAACACCATATTTCAATATCGCAAACAAAGGGACGAAATCAAAAGCTGAATACATCATTGAAAAAGATATTCTGTTCAGGTTACATAGGAAAAGAAACAAAATAGCTAAACAACTGGTCACGCCGAGTATTTACAGAAACAAAATCCTTGGAATAGCGCACGATTCAATAACTTCTGGACATCTTGGGAGCTCTTCCACATTGAAGAGAATATCCGAGAATTTCACATGGCCTGGAATTACTAAAGACGTCCGAGAATATGTGAAATCTTGTGACACATGCCAAAGAAGAGTCGCAAAAGGCAGAATACCGAGATTGCCATTAGAGACAACCCCAGTTATTGAAAAAGTTTTTCAAAAAGTTGCAATTGACATTATAGGCCCTTTAACAAAATCAGATAGAAACCATACACACATACTAACACTAGTCGATTACGCAACCAGGTGGCCAGAAGCGATAGCATTGAAATCAACTACATCGGATCACATAGCTGAAGCGTTGATGACAATTTTTACTAGAATAGGCATACCAAATGAGATACTGTCGGACAATGGACCCCAATTTACATCACATATGATGCATGAAACCATGAAACTCATGGGAATCCAACACTCATTCACAACTCCCTACCACCCCCAAGCAAATGGTCTTTGTGAAAGATTTAATGGCACTCTAAAGAATATGTTAAGAAAAGTGTCAGCAGAAAAACCAGATGATTGGGACAGATACTTACCAGCAATCCTATTTGCATATAGAGAAATACCCCAAGAATCTACAGGCTACTCCCCATTTGAGTTGATGTATGGACGATCACCTCGCGGCCCGATCAGTATAGTAGCCGACATTTGTAAAGGGAATGAGGAGGACAATAACGAAATTATGTTTGCTTACGAATATGTAAGAAACCTGAAAGACAGAATAGAGGACACATGTAAGCTAGCACAGGAATCCGTCACTAAAAAAGCAGAGAAATACAAGGAATACTCCGATCGAAAAAGCAAGTCAAGAAAATTTGAGATTGGTGACAAAGTACTAATACTCTTACCCGATGACTCGAGTAAACTTTTAGCTACATGGAAAGGACCATTCAAGGTATTAGCAGTACGATCTGGTGTTAATTACGAGATTCAAATTAACAACACAACAAAGACATTCCACGCAAACATGCTAAAAAAATATTTCGATAGAGACAGATTATCACAACCAATATTTAACCATGTTGAAGCTGCAAATGTAGGATTAATCATCGAGACTCACAGCGATGATGTCGAACTACAACACACACCCACAACACGGTAACTCTAAAAATAGTACAATTAATGACGTCACAATCAATCCTCAACTAAACGAAGGTCAGAAACGAGAAATCAGGTCATTATTAGAAAAGTACCAGTCAGTCTTTACAGACGCACCCGGACATACAACATTAGTGGAACACGACATAAAGTTAACCACATCTACCCCTATCAACGTGAAAAACTATCCTATTCCATTTCACGCACGAGAACAAGTTGAAAAGGAAGTTAAGGATATGCTAGATACAGGAATAGTTAGATATTCTTCAAGCCCATACTCATCACCAATAGTAGTAGTGAAAAAGAAAGACGGATCGATAAGGCTATGTATCGACTTTCGCAAATTAAATGAAGCAACAGTGTTTGATGCAGAACCAATACCAAATCAAGAGAATTTATTTGCTGCCTTATCTCAAGCAAAATACATGACAAAATGTGATCTTTCTAGAGGTTACTGGCAGATTCCACTGAAAGAATCATGTAAGAAATACACAGCATTTCAATCACCATTAGGATTGTTAGAATTTAACTATATGCCATTTGGATTATCGACAGCCGCATCGACATTCCAAAGAATGATGCGTATGTTATTAAAAGACATCCCGTCTACACTCTCATACTTTGACGACGCATGTATTTTCTCAAACTCATGGACTGATCACATGACAACCTTAGAATTAGTGCTTGAAGCATTAAAACGTAATTCTTTAACAACAAAACCGTCAAAAACAAGCATTGCATTTTACAAAATTGATTTTCTCGGTCATACCGTTGGTCATGGGACACAGACACCCGAGACAGAAAAACAAACAAAAATCGCACAATTGCAACCACCTAAGACAAAAAAAGAAGTACGCAAAGTACTTGGGCTCCTAAATTTTTACAGGAAATACATTTACAACTTCGCGCACATCGCGACACCGCTAACAAATCTGACAAAGAATGGGTCACCGAACAAAATTGTTTGGACAGAAGTGTGTCAGAATAGCTTTAACCAATTAAAGGCATTACTCTGTTCAGAACCAATTCTTAAATTACCCGACATATCAAAAGAATTTGTTGTAAGAACTGACGCGTCTGATAAGGGCATCGCAGGTGTACTATTACAGGAACATGAGGGAACTCTAATGCCTTGCTTATATGCAAGCAGAAAATTATTGGACAGAGAATCACGATACTCTGTAATAGAGCGTGAAGGACTGGCCATCGTCTTTGCTTTAAAGACATTCAGCAGATATCTACTGCTAAAAGAGTTTGTGGTCGAAACGGACCATAAACCACTCACGTACATAAGAAATAACAAAATGAATAATAGTAGAGTACTAAGGTGGAGTCTATTTTTGCAAAATTACACTTTCAGTATCTCTCACATACCAGGCTGTGAAAATATTCACGCCGACCTACTTTCTCGATTAGTATAAACACGTGAGAAGGGTATAACTTACACCTCCCATGCATACTGTTAGTTACCTCGCAAACTATGCCAAATCAGAACGCACAATTTCGATAATTTTATTTGTAAACATGATGACCCAACTTAATGTAACATTGAGTATTGTTTGGATATATATACCATACCCATTCATGATTTGGGAAATCTTCTCTTTATCTATTATTGTTATGAATTTTCACTCATTTATGATTAATAATTGAAATGTCAATATTCCATTTACATTTTCATTCATTTCATTCAGTAAATTACCTTCATATCATAGACTTAAATCATGCTTCATTGCCATCACTATTGTTTATCACAATGATTTGTAATCACATTGCCATCATGTTGTTCATCACAATGATTTGTAATCACAATCTTTCATTGTTATTGTCACCCATTCATATACCTACGTTAATATAAACATTTCCATGTCTAGTTAATAAGTAATTTAATTGTAGCACAAATCATAACAATGGATTAATGCTAGAGTATCATGATAGTAAATTTACTTCCGTTTGTAAAATCTATCTTTCCCATAATGGTTAAAGAGTATATTTTAAACGTGGGTGGGGGGTGTCACAGTAAAGGTTGTTCACAATTATCTTATTAAATTTTATTTTATTAAGAACTGAATTCATCTCACTCCAGTTATATTTCGGTAGGCTTAGATAAACTTTACCTTCTAATATTAGATCGTCTTTCCTTTTATAGCCTTCCCTCGAATTAATTTCTAATTAGTGAATACTTTTCGTTCTACATTCTGTCACGTAGCCACTTATTATAAAAGCTGATAGGTCTAACATTTGACACTCACTTTCTCTCCACAATCTATGCCGGACGGCCAGTCGTTCTATTCCTATATATATACTGGAAGATTTTTATCTTTTGGGACTTTGTAGATATTATATCTACACCATTAAGACGCCGGAGCTTTTAACTTTGATTGTATAATCTTCAAGGATCAAACCCAAGCCCGCTGTCAAAGGACTACACAATAACCTCTTACCAATTGCCTGGAAGTGGAATTTTACGAGTCCGATCCTGTTATCAGAGGAATAGATCATCCAAGCCCATCAACTGCCTGGAAACGTAAACTTATGAACCTGACATATTATCATAAGTTACGTAAAATATTCATATCTCTATTTGTAACTGCCACGATCACTGTTTATCTCTTTTAATTAAATTTCATCATTATTTTTATTTCATTGTAAACAAATCGTTAATTGTTTTTTATTTATAGTAACTAGTAAATTCTGGGGCCTCATTCTACATATATCTTTATGCATAGTCGAGTAGCTCTTTACTCACTTGAGACCATGACACGCGGGCCCATGTCAGTCGGGCCTTGAAATCGTTTAGGTGTGGTGCCATGATGACCAGTTCATTTCCGTTTTATTAATAATGAAAATCATGTTTCATGAAAAAATTTTTAAGTAATTTTGACAACATTATGCCATTTCTCAAATAAAGCTAGCCTTATATACTTGCTACTTGATCAACAATTTCTTAATAAGTGCGTGTGGATATATAGTCTTCTTCCTAGTATCAAAATCACTGACTGACTCCATTAGATTGGGTATTCCTGTCAATGTGAAAAAAAATCACAAAAAAAATCAAAACTCCTGAAAAACCTTAATGCTTTAAAAGTATGTTTATGACTTTTTCCTATCAAATAAATTTTTTTTAAAACTAATTTTTTAAATTGAACTTTTATACAGCGCATTATCCATTAAACTTGCTCAAACTGCTTTACAAGGGGTTCCTGGCTGCAACAACACATAACAGTTAGGACAGGACACGACACCTGTTAGGCGATATTTCAATGTTACAGAGTCTTCCCTTGGAATAGACCCTAAAGAAAAATTTCCCCTTGGAGATAAATAAAGGGAATTTTATTTTATTTTATTTTATTTATTTATTTTACCCTCCTGTTCTACAAAGTTCAGACTTGCCAACCAACAACTACCATGTGAACTCGTTTTTTTTTTTTTTTGCTCATATCTTGCGCCAGAAAGGACCATATTGTTTCACATTTTCATCAAGGAGTTTTTATTTCTACTTTTTAAAAAAGCTGTTGTTTAATAGTTAACAATAAATTCCATAAGTTCAGGGATTGCATCATTCATAATCCCCTCAGAAAGTCAAAATAAAAGATATCCAAGCAATGCTATGCAACAGCTGATGTCAATTTCTATTCAATTTCATTATTTTTTCTTTTCCGTATTCCTTTAATTTTCTCATACTTCTTTATTTTAGGTCAAGTAGTCCTTCAGTTTATCCAGATTTCCATAACAGACAATAACAATTGCTTGCTATCCTTTAGATAGCAAACATCTCGCTTTCACCCAGGATTGATCTTGGTCACTTTGCGAGTAAAGCGTGTGCTCCACCAACTGAACAATCAATATTATACAGGTTGGCAATATAGAAAATTATAACAGAAAGTACTTGAAGCTGATGGATTTTTTTTTCAATTCTTTTCATATATGTAAAGCATTTTGACAGACCAGGTAATTGGAATTCCTGTGACAAAAGCAAACTGATCCACCGGAAGGCAAAAAACTGGGGCTTGATTTCCTGGTCCTGGAGACGCTGCCACAATGGTCTATCATACTGCTTAATTTTTTCCATGAAGAGGTTCATTCTACTGCCTGAAATTGAATGAAAGGAAAAAAATATAAGGATATATATTTTACCAGACTTTACGTTGAGCTATATTTTTGCTTAACCCTCTCCTTACCAACTATAGGGAAAATCGTCACATTCGTTAGGATACAACCAACATTTTTCTTACTCAAATTTCTTTTATACATCAAAAAATTTACAGATAGTGAACTGTGTGTTGTTTCGATAAAGAAATTATTTATCGCAGAGGTGACACTCAGATGGTTTTTTATACAAATAATAGAAAACCAAAAATAATGATCAATGGGAAAAACTATAATCTCTTACAAATCCCATATATTCTATATGAAATGCACCAAAACCTATTTATCCTTTCCCTCCTACATTTTTCTTTTAATTTCTTTTTTGTATAATGGACAATCAAAACAAAACAAACAAAAAAAAAAACAGAGCCTACTTACCAATACCACATTGTGAATCATCTAGTGTTTTTAAGAAAATATCTCTAATTTCTGCCATCAACGACGTGAAACAGTAAAAAGAATCGGCTTCAGCATACTCTGTAAACAAAACAAAACAAAAATAGAAAAGATTGATATACTTGGAACTTTTTTGCAAATTTTTAATTAAGGGTAACTCTATCTCCTGGTGACTCAAATGGTTTTATATAGAATATCTGCTAGGGCATAACGATTGGTCCTTAATTGACCTTGGCCTTGGAACTCACTATCAGGCCACTTTATTGTCAGATTCATTTTGCACACACATAAAAACTTTTTTACTGGACTGATTTCGTTGATGGCTCATGAGATTCAGTAGTACAGAAGTATAATAATCAAAATAGATGAGTGTCTGTTTAAAATAGCTATTGAAACCTGGATAAACTCCATCTCAATGGGCCGAATGGCTCTGAATGACTATAATAATAAAAAAAACATAGGCAGTATTGATCACATTTTTAAAATCAAGTTGTTTGCACTTACGTTTAATATCAGGGTCAGGATCTGTGGCAAATGTGTAGTAGATGGGACCTAGGATCTCATTTATTCCCTGATAAGAGGCATAATAGCTTTACTTGCTATAATAATCATGATGATGATGATGATGATGATTTTGATGATAAATATGATGATGAAGTGATGATGATGATGATGATAATGATGATGATGATGATGATGGTGATGATAATGACAAAACAATGAAAATAATTGCAATCATGATGATAAAATGAAAATCATGATTAACAAATTATTGTGAAATAATTATAATCACCTGTACATATGAGATGCCTGGATTGAGGACAGCATAAATAAAAAGAATGCGTTCGACAACTTCCCAATGAGCTTCTTTCCCATCTGCTAGGACAGAGTATTCATCACTGTTGGACCTTTTCTTCTT
>NC_088368.1:26622457-26627457 GCF_034508935.2 Berghia stephanieae | reverse complement strand
CAACAAATTTCGTTTCTGCTGGTTGACGTCATCATCGTCACTTCAATTCGAGGCTTTTTAATCACACTTACTAGGGTATGGAAACCTGTTAGAGATATCTGTGACCCATCGTCTCGAAACGGTATTATGTCGGGATGAACACAATGTTATAATTTAAACTGGTCAAAAATTGGAATGATCGCAATTGGCACAATAATGTATGGTATTCATTCTCCTCAATAAAACATAAAAACTAAACGCAAGTCTGATATTTCTGGCTATAAATTCAATTTTCATCATCTTAATCATCCTGACATAATACCATTTTGAGGCGAGGGATCACATATTATGGTATATTGGAATTTAGTGTGTGTGCTGTGTTCTCTTGGATTTTTTCTTTCTTTCTTTTTTACTTCAATTTATCTGCGTTTAGCTTCATTGTTTATTATTGATGCTGGCAATAATGATGATGACGGCGACTATTATTATTATTATTATTATTAGTACTATTATTATTTTTAAAGATTAACATCATTATTATTATTATAATTATTATTATTATAATTATAATTATTATCAATTTTATCAATGATATAATAAATGTCATCAACATGTAATTCTGATAGTATAGGATTTCACTTCCTCCAATCTGGTTTAATTTGACATAATTCTTGATTGGGGAGAGAAATCACAAGTAATCTTTTATATGACTAGAACGTACTAAGCTTAAAATGGTCATTTAAAGCAGGGATAAACAAATATGAATATAACAGCTTCAAAAAAGAACAAAATTCCAAATACGGAATGTTTTGTGCTCAAAACCCTTTTTCAGCCAACTACAAAAAACAACAAAAACAAAAAAAAAGAAGTAAAAAACGAATACATTACCCTCTGGTTTTAAGTATTGTATTTATCTTTTTATTTTTTTTTCTGTTGTTGGCTGAAGAAGGGTTTTGAGCCCAAAATGGTCCGTGTTTGGTATTGTGTTCTTTTTTGAAGCTGTTATATTCATTTTTGTTGGTTTATTACTGTTTACAGTCCTCAGCTTCGAGCAGCTTAGCATCACTTTGAGTTAAAGTAGTGTTTGTTAGCAAAAGATTTTCATGTAATTTTTTTATTTCTAAGTTATCAAATTTCTTTAATGTTCTCACACACATAATTCATTTTTCTTTCCTTTCCCAGTTTTTCTACGCCATTGCCAGTAACAAGTCATCTAATATTATTGTCCTTTGTCTCGCCCAGATAATGGTGAGTTTATTTGTGTGTGTTTTGACAAGTGATTGTTCAATAAAATCATTCTGAACTGAATTAAAATTACCTTTAATTCAAATGTTGGAACGACTTGTTAGCTATTTCTGTAACTTTCATTTTCAAGGCTGTGAAAAGTTGAAGAAATTTAAGTAATTTTAAAAAATAGAACCTGAACTGAATTAAAATTACATTTAATTCAATTTGGGGAATGCCTTATTAGCTGTTTCTGTATCTTTCATTTTCAAGGCTGTGTAAAGTTGAAGAAATTTGAGTAATTAAAAAAAAATAGAACCTCATGACTACTGATTAACTTCAGATCTATAACATTCCTCAATCATCTTCCTTTGCTGAAATGACCTATTAGTGTCACAAGCACCGTAAAAACCCTAAAAACTTACTCCGCTGGTTTTTTTGCAAAAAATATTTCGAAATTTTGCAGAAGAAAATAAGCAAATTTTGAAAAAATTTTGCAGGCTTCTAAATATGTTGTATCACACCTAGCAACTAACTACATGTAACCCATGTAATAAAATATCCCGTGGAATTACGCAATTTCAAACTCAAAATGATGTGAAATTAAGGGACAAAAAATGGCAAATTTTGCCAGAAATTATGTTGATTTGGAAATAGGCACAAAGTTGGGAAAACAAAATGACAATAAAAATCTTCATCACTGCGGGGAATGCAAATGTCGCAAAAAACAAAAAAAACAATAAAAAAAGAATCAAAGGCTTTTTTCAAAAATTTGCAAAACATGCAGATTTTGCAGCTGCAATGCAAATCAGAAAATTTTCCCCTAATTTTGCAGCCGCAAGCTCTGCAAAAAAACGCGGGGCCAGCTAAAATGAACAAACAAACAATCCTGGTCCCTTTGCATGTGAAGAAGCGAGTGCTCTACCAAATGAGCTATCATGATAGACCCAGAGTCTCCATATAATACCCTCGAAAAGAACAAACATTGAGATTATTGAGCGACACTAGTTATCTTAATATTTCTCTTCAATTCATGGGGAGTAAATGTGTGTTTGTGTGTATAATGGAGGAGGTTTATGCACACAACGTAATCCTTTTTTTTTTCTTCTTCCTATTTTCAGGGCATGTACTTCGTGTCATGTGTTTTATTGATGAGAATGAATATGCCGCAGGAGTACAGGTAAGATTCTCAACTTTTTGTAGGTTGTAATTGACAGTTTTAGAGAATCTTGATTGTTATCGTCATCTAGTAAGAATTTTAATATTAGACTGTTCTTTAGACACACAGGTTATACAGATAAAGGTGGTTTGTACATTTTTTTCTCCAGTTTGGCTAAATCTAGATTTTTGGACCAAGAATAGAACAGCATAATTTGTTTATTGTGAAACATGGGTCACCTTTATTTCTATTTATAATCATTTGTTACTAGATTATTTCCATGGACAAGTCCATAACAGTACTATGTATGTTAGATATGAACAGAGGTTGCGTGCAAACTGAGAGAGTCCGCGTGAGGGTTGAGTGAGAAAAATGAAGTCTTCTTCTTTTTCTTTTTGTCCTCCTCCTTCTTCTCTTTCTTTTCTAATCATCATCACCACCATCCTTATTATTATTATCATCATCATCATTATTATTTATTGTCTTCATCACTACATCCATCCCTTAGGCTGATTATCACAGAAGTCCTAGGAGATTTACAGTTTAATTTCTACCATCGCTGGTTTGATGTGATCTTCCTGGTCAGCGCCTTGTCTAGCATTTTCTTTCTCTACATTGCACACAAGCAAGCACCAGAGAAAAGCCTGTACAGATAGCATTTTAACGATATTTTGATGGTTCATGTAAATTTGACAACTTTATATTCATTAATAAACTGTAAAATACAAACGTTAAGTGTTAATTTAAACCACTAAGAATAATATCTGGACAATTCAGGTTTTTCCCCTTTTCAATGAATTGCTTTCTGTCTTTGTCTTGGAATGGGATTACTTAGTTTTGTCCCAGCCTGGCCGGAGCCTTTGACTGGGAGGGAAACAGTCAAATGTATTGTTAATCTTTCAGGTGATGCTATTTTTTCTTTGTAAATCATCTCTCTGTTATGTCAGTTAAAGTACAAAGATGTGCAATGATTAAATATTATGTTTTCTTGTTTGTGTGATTACCTTTACATTTTAGTCATTAATCATATAATGTGACTCACCACTGCAAAACGGTATTATGATAAGGTGATTTAAGTGCTCAAAATTTATTTTTATAATAAACAATACATGAGTTCTGTGTTACGTTTAAATGTTTTATTTCGGACAATGGATGCAATTTATTGGAATAACAAAAACTAAAATATCACATTTCTGGCCAATTTAATTTTGAAATAACTTTTTTTTTGTGTTAACATTGACATAATACTAATACCGTTTTGATGCCATGTGACACAAATTGATGGATTGGTGCACAATGATAAACTCAGGAGTTTGATGATTGACTCATGGCAAATGTGTGGCTATGTGGACTTGTGGTAGGATACTCGCCTTAGGATTGGAAGTTCCTGGGTTTGAGTCACGCTCTGAGCTGTGCATAATTGAGCCCTTGGAAAAGCCTCTTTACATTCTCTCACTGTACTCTGGTGTAAAATCAGTAGCTGGCCATTAACAGCGTTGTCTCTTTTTGAAAAAAAAATTGGTAATATTACCTAACAGGCGTCATGTCTTGTCCTACATGCCAAGTGTTGCTGTTGGTTAGGGACCCCTTGTAAAGCGCTTTGAGCACATTAAGTTGACATTGTGCTTTATAAATGCTCATTTAAAAATTTTTTTTTTTGTTTTTTTTTGTTCTTGTTGAAAATTTAATGATTTAAGATAATTAGGTCATTTTGCGATCTAATATTATATAAATCTGGGTTTGTTTAAATATGGAAATACCAATCTGGTTTTAAGATAAGACATAGCATCCAACTCCATTCATTCATTCAACAGACTTAGAATAAAGACCTAAACAATCAGCATTTTAACCCACTCAACCCTAACACCGACTATATCCGTAGTTAACCAGGGTCACTTTTACCCCATGCCTATTGATTAAATTTTGGGAGTCAAATTATAGGCGTAGTATCAAAGCTAATGTTTTTAAATTTTACATGTTAATGGTAGTTGGAATAAAACTATCTATGTACATGCTCATTTTGAATACATTTTTTTTCCAATTTTGAAAAGTAGAAAAAAATATCTAGGATTGAAAGAGTTAAGGTAATACATGTGTTTTGAAATATATTTCTGTGACTTTTAATCAAATGACTTATTTCATTTATTATTTTGTGATTAAACTGACAATGTTGATGTCCTATGTCGGGCAGGAGGTCATTTGTTCTGTCTTCTTTCCCCCAAGATGTTTTTTGAGTTGTTTTCTGTCTTTGTCTTGGAATGGGGTTACTCAGTTTTGTCCTGGCCCCTGCCGGAGTCTATTGACTGAGAGGGAAACAAGTCGAATGTATAGTGTTAGTTTTGGGAGGTGATATTTTTTCCTTGTAAATCATTTGTTATATACTGATAGTTACACTTTTTGTTGTAAACATTAAGGTGTGATCCTTTATTGCGAGCCTGTTTTGGTACTTGGATGAGACTTGTAGGTAATCTCAATCTAAGTACACTTATGGTGTGCTCTTGGAATCTACATGTTATTTATTTGAACCAATACCCTTCTGGATGGTATTCCAGAACCCCACAGTGGGCAGGAGGTATTCACTGTGTCTTCTATCCCCTTACTTATAGCTGTTTTCCAATTAGCTTTCTATCTTTGTCTT
>NC_088368.1:26542457-26617457 GCF_034508935.2 Berghia stephanieae | reverse complement strand
GGTGGGGTTCCTGACCTCCCATAGTGGGCAGGGAGGTACATACTGTGTCTTCTATCCCCTTATAACTGTTTTCCAACATGCTTTCTGTCTTTGTCTTGGAATGAGATTACTTGGTTTTATCCTGGCCCCGGCCGGAGTCCTAGCTCGGAGGGAAACAGTCAAATGCATAGTTCAGGCCTGTAAATGCACAATTTGCGAAAAGGCTGAAAAATGTCAGCCATATGTTCGCATGACCCCCCCCCCCCCCCCCCCCAAAAAAAAAAAACAAACAAAAAAACGTAACATAAAATCCTGCTGATTTATATAAAATGGATGTGTTGATTAGATAATAATACAGAGTTCATAACGAATATCTAAATCTACTTACAATTTGATGACACAATACTGACACAGGGAGTTGGGGAATAACATGCACACCATATCTATGACTTCTTTGATGTGGGCTCAGCTAGGGCATCACCCTTCCTCTTTAAAGTCTCTCTCTGTCTGGAGGCAGCTGTCTGCATGTGGAACGCCAGGGAAGGATCTACTGGTGAAAAGGCAGGGTCAGGACGCTTGTATAGTTGAAGAGAGGTTTTGGAGCAAGTAATGAGCTGATATTTTATAAACTGAATGGCCTCATAAGTTGGAATGACCATTGAGGAGGAATTTTCTCTGATAATGGTATTCATCATGCTGAATGACTGCTCCACTCTTGGTCCTGTG
This sequence comes from Berghia stephanieae, assembly GCF_034508935.2. Taxonomy (NCBI): domain Eukaryota; kingdom Metazoa; phylum Mollusca; class Gastropoda; order Nudibranchia; family Aeolidiidae; genus Berghia; species Berghia stephanieae. Next base: position 26,616,752 of record NC_088368.1, on the reverse strand, counting down.
AAAATTGACAGGCAGGCTGACATGATCTTTTGAACATCAGGATATTTTTTCAGCCTAAACACATTGGCCCACCACACATCCAATTCACAGTCACTGGGAGTGATATCCAGATCTGACTGTAAATTTATAATCTCTTGGTTGAAATTCGGGGCATGTATGGTGGGGAAATGGTCAGGTAATTTCTGTAGGATGCTGCAGGTTTCTGTTTGACCAAATGCCCGTGGATCCAACAGTGATAATAGTCGAAGTAATGGATTGCTGAGTGGTAGTTTATTTTGCATGTACAACGCAACTTTCTTGTATGTAATTAAAATATTCTGCTTCCAAGAGGTCGCATCAGAAGATGGCATGCATGAAAGTACATTCTTGCATTGGCCAACAAAAATCAAATCAAGAGGTAAAAAAATATCATTTCTTGTCAAATCCAACTGAGATAGTCTCCTTCCTGACTCTCTAATAAATTCTGGCTTGACAAAGTATTTAAAAAATGTTGAAAATATCTCTACTTGTTTGTGGTACAGTAGGTGAATGGTGGGAACTTTTTGTTCCAAAGATAAAATAACATTCTTAAACAAGGGGAAAATTGACAGTACAATATACTTTAGAAACAGTGTCTTGTCCTGGTCAACAAACAGCTTGTGACAAATACGAAGCTTCCTTGCTTTTCCTGCTTGCGTTAAATTTTTACTTTTTAATTTTCTTAATACACTGAAAATTTTCTGCCTATCAGCTGAGCTAACTTTCATCTCAGTGAAAATTGAAACAATAAAATCTTTATAAATGTCCTTGTCGTCTTTCGACAGCCAAGAATAATAAAAAACAGTCAGAAATTGTTCCATCTTGTCCAGCCTTTCTGCACAATCAAATAAAGACATCCAGCGATGACCAGCTCTCTCCTTTGGAACAAGGCCTTTAACATTGAATATTTTACATAAAGAAAAAAATTCCTCCCTCAAATCAGGGCTTGATGAAAAGTCATAAAATAAATCATCCAATAATTTTGTCAAATGGTTTCCTTCATCGATGGAAGATGAAAATAATTTTGAAATATTGTGAAGGTGGTGACAAACATCTCCATCAATATCTAAAAGATGAGGTGCATAGGAATCCTTCATTATTTTAAAAAGCCACTGTTACATCCTCTCATATATGCTGCACTGTCTGACAAGATAGACATCAAGTTGAAAAACGGAATTTTGTCCTCAATCAAACTCTGGGTTACTGTGTTGAAGACTGTCTCAGCGTTTACAACTTTCATCTCCTTTGACATGTACAGATGCGTTACACTTCTTTCCAATGCCTCATCAAAAAAACAAACTAAAACATTCAAAACTCTTTTTTGCCGTGCTTGGTAGTGCTCTCATCAAGATTCATACTAAAGGGGCAACTCTGAAGCTTCTTGACAAGACGTTTTTTCTCCAACTCATGCAACCCATACTTCATTTTGTAAGTGGCAGTCTGACGCTCCATTGATAGAGAATGCAATGCCTTACGGTCCTGGGAAAGAGTTTGAGCAAACTCAATCAAATGAGGTGCAGTAGACAAAGGCAGGGAATGCTCAGCGATGAAAGAACAGACCATGGCCTCTTGGTTGGAAATCCTGTCCTTCATGATTGGGGGCTTTGGAAGTTGAATTTCTTGAACAGATTGTGCAGCTACTGTCAATGAAAACAAAGTTTTCAAAAAGACATTAGATTTGTCACTAGAAAGAAAGTGCGCAGTTATAATATTAAATGAAAACTTACTATTGGAATCTCTCTCTCTCTCTCTCTCTCTCTCACACACACACACACAGAGTAGGACCCCAGATAAAAAACAACCCCCCTTCCAAAAAAAAAAATGAAGGATAAGGCAAGCAACAACCATTTAAAAATTCATATGAGAGGGTTGCGGATGACATTTCATCAATATTTACTGTTTTTCTTGCCAGTCTCAAGTTGAAAACTACTCACTATTAATCTCACTAGAAAATATCTGAACACTCAAGATTGTGTTGGTTATAAGTAGGTATCCCAAACTAAAATTTCAACTGCAGAAAACTGCTGTTATTTTGAATTGAACAAATACAGATTGTCAAACCATGAACAACAGTCTTTAAATGATTAAAATCGGACAACAAATAAAAAAGTTACGAATTTTTTATTTATTTAATAACTTGTAATTTTCGTACACTAACAGAACATGCTACCAAACAGCAAGTTAAAGGTGCATCAAAACAAACAAAATAATAACAAAATTGAATAATTTGCAAGCAATCGCAAGCCATGGACATAGAGAATAAGAAAAATACTCAAACAAATATTCACCTAGTATAATTCAGTTACTATACAGCATCAAAATCAAGAAAAAACATGACCCGCGTGAAAATAATTTCACCGAAATCGCCAGATGTACCATCTTCGGCACTTTGCAGACTCGTCAGTAATCTAAATTAAGGCATAAAACTTATCTGAGCCTTAGAACTGGCACCAGACAGTAAGCCCAATTTTTTTCAGAGAGATAGAGGCAATAATTACTGAGATTTTACGTCTCAAAATTCGAAAAAAGGCCGAAATCGCCAAAGGAAGACATTTTGAGAAATAAACAGTGTTTCCGCTACAAAAAATTTAAATGATGAGATATGGCTATGAAACTTCACATACAAATGATTCGAGGGATGGGGAATCCAAATTTTATGTCCTTTTCACAATAAGAATGACAAAAACAGAGTTGAGAAGAAATCAAGATTTAAGCTCTCGAAAATCAACAGAAATATATGTCAAAAAGGGGGGAAAAGTCAAAAATTCATACCACGACCTAACACAATAATGGAAGTTAATGCTGCACCTACTGGTGGCGCACAGTCGATCAAATAAAATAAATAAATAAAAACATTAGACAAAAAAGTCAGTACACAAAAGCATACAATATCCAATGCAACCCACGAACATGAAAATTAATACCTATCCATAAGTACATATTTTGAGACACCTCAACAATCAACCTAAAATTCAACGCCCTGCCCTAACACATTTTAGTTTATATAACTAAGGCAACGGTATAAGGACACGCTTTAATGCATATAAATGCACAGACACCAGGCAAACCTATCCTAGCGCTCTTGTTACTCATCATGTTGAGCATCAGCAAGATGGCTTTCTATTATTTCAACATTTTTAACACGCCTGAGTGTACTTAAACACTTTAATATGTTTTTTTACCCGGAAGTTCATATTCATACAGGGAGTCCAATATAATATCTAATAACAGATTATACATACGTGGACTCTGGAAGCTGATCATATCCACATAGCCTATAAATGATAAAGATTAATTTAAACACGGACTATAATATTGCTATTATGGTCTAATAGCCCAACATCAGTATGAGTATAAGGGTTATCATTGGCTCTCCACTATACACATTTTACATGCATCTATAAAATGTTTAAATAGAAATAGACATTATATTGGACTCCCTTATTGTATGAATACGAACTTCCAGGTAAAAAAAACATATTAAAGTGTTTAAGTACACTCAGACGTGTTAAAAATGTTGAAATAATAGAAAGCCATCTTGCTTGACGCTAAACATGATGAGTAAATAAAACATATGTAAAAATCAGAAAAGCTACATGATAGGTACATAATTATGAGAAACAACAATTGTTTAAACAAAGCATGTCACTGATCAAATGTAAAGTGATGGAAATAGATACATAATTTCATTAATCAATATAATGTAAATGTTGCTACTCGAAGCGATAAATAATGTGAAATTGAATGTAAGCTTCAATTTAACTATAAAAACAGATAGAAGAATGGATGTTTCGTGTTTCCCCTTTACCAACAAACGCATTCAACTTAACGGCACTACCACATCATCTATACTGTTTGGTTCATCCTGTTTGTTGACAAAGGAGAAACCTGAAACGTCCATTCTATCTGGTTTTGTAATTAAACTGAAGCTTGAATTTAATCTCATAGTGTTATTCAATCAACATCAGAATCTGAAACCCTTCGTTTGACAGCAGTTGACAAAAAAGATGCTTCTGCTTCATCATCAGTAATCATCCTTAACAAATAAATTTCTCAAAAATAACATCAATCTTTTTGACATAAGAGGGGAATGACCCATAAGGAATTTTACTTTTCATCAACTCCCAGTATGGCCCAGTGATAGATTAAACAGTGAAATAGCAGCAACTAAAGAAATTACCCTACTATCCCTCAAATCTGCAACAATACTTTGAAGCTTTAAATTGTCACCTGAAACTTCATTTTCTAGAAAATCAGGAACATGTTTATGATGGTACAAAAGAGCATGAGCATTTTCAAATATATTATTGAAACGATTACTTCTAAAACTGCAAAACTGAGACTTAATATTATTAGCTTCAGAATAATTTAGTCATTCTTCCCTTGCCCCATTTTTCTCATCCCCCGAGGTCCCAATACTTCTGCAGTTAGTCTTATAGCACGTAAGGCTGCACTTTCTTTACCAATACTAGACTGAAAATGATTAAACTTTTGCTGACTGTCCCTCCCAAGTGAACCCCCCACTTTAATTACATCCCTCTCAAATCCTAACACAGCACTCTCAACAGCTTTAGATAGACCAAGCAAAAAATGCGCGTTACAATACAAAAAATGTGTACATAGACCGTCTATATTCCTCATCATGCAAAACACTCTTACGCCATTCATGAATTTTTTTATTCAAAAGTTTCATATTTGCCGCTCTATCGGACATAAGTTTTGTTCTTTAATTTTAAATTAAAAATGTCTTTCTTTAAAATATTACATTCTGATGAATCGACTTTATAGATGAAAACAATTTTTTGGAAGAGACAGACTTTGATAATCTTCTAACATGGTCAACATTAACAATTGTGGAAGAAAGTGGGATGTGGGACTCTGAAAAAGATTCTGGCAATAAAACAGAAGTGATCAATGCAGGGGTACATTCAGGTTTGGCTGGATTCTGAGTAGAAACAGACGTAGAGGGTAGAGGGGTAGAACCAAAAGTGAATGACGATGATGGTAGTGGTGCTGAACATGAATCAGGTGTGGACACATTCCGAGAATTAATATTCGTGGAGAGATGAGGGGTAGAACCAGATACAGTAGAAATGCAGGACGATGGTGGTGGTGGTGGTGAGCTGAGAATCTTAGTAGAAGTAGAAGGTTGACTTGATGATGGTAGTACAGATGAAGGAAATAAAACGGTTGGCTGAGGACTCAGTGCTGGCCAGTTAACAGTAGACGACGGTGGTGGTGAGCTGAGAATCTTAGTAGAAGTAGAAGGTTGACTCGATGATGGTAGTACAGATGAAGGAAATAAAACGGTTGGCTGAGGACTCAGTGCTGGCCAGTCAACAGTAGATGACAGTGGGGGTGGTGGTGGTGGCGATGACGAGGGTGGCTTTGTGGCTGTGGCAGGAGGAGAGTTTAGCTGAATTTCCGTCAGATGACAGGGAAAGAAGGGTTTCCTGAGCCATGCCTGAAGTGCTGCTGGGTCCCTGCTGATATTTTTTATCAGCTTCCCCTTCTTTGTTTCTGCAGCGAGATACATGCCTCGTAACTTCTCTCTCGTGCAAATTACAGGAGAAGACGATATGTCTCCTAGAAATTTATGGAAGTCTCCATAAGTATGTCCATGTTTCAGGAGAAAATTGCCGAGGTCCACAGCAATTTCCTTTGACACAACAGTCTTTTTAAAATTGTTCTTCTCCAATGTCATGTCTACACCAATGGCATTGAGGGCATCACTGATGTGGTGAAGATCCACAGGTGCATTCAAAAACGTTTTATCTTTCCCTTTTGCCGCCTTCACCACCTTCAAAATTTTTCGCCAGATACTATTGACAGGATAACTTGACTTAACATGGAGAACCATTGTTCCACCTAGAAGGGAAAAAATAACCAGAAAATATTGAAGGGCTTATAACTAATGCATTAGTATATTAGAACAGAAAAAAAATAGAATCTTATACAAAAAGATAACCCTTGATAATACATCAGAATCCAACAAGTTTAAAAAAAGATAAGGATTAGGTATGAAAAAATTAATATACTTTGCTCGAGAGAGGAACACAGGGATGGTTTAGAATTTAATTGTATTCCATTTTTCAACTAGTGCTATTATACCAACAGCACATGGCCCATTGCTAATTGCTGACTGTTGCAGGCATGCTTAAATTATATCATAAAAAGAGCCATAAACACGTCTTTTACTTGTCTATGTCACTCAGTCACTTGTAACTACAAACCCAAATAAACTCAACCATACATGTTAACAATAAAATCTACTCGCGACCATCATGAACTTATATGAATCTGAAAGCTCCATAGCGGGACCTTGTGTTTTACAAAAAAAAAAAATCAAATCATAAGCTGGTTTAGCCTCACTGTACTGATAATATTAGCGCAGTAAAAAACATCAAAAACAACCAAAATATTTATCAAAAAAATATAATGGTGGCCTGTGACAACGAAAACAGATGTGTCGTATATTCATAGAAACCTTACCTCAGACACTGTCGTTTTGGCTTCAAAGCGCAGATGATAAAGCTGGACAAACAGGTGTCACTTGCACAGGTGGGAGTGCAGGTCTACGACCTTTCCCCCTTCATCAAAAATGAAGCCCTGAGACGACTCATTTGTTCGTCATCTGAAAATGGAGAATTAAAATGTTCAAACTTATTTGAGATGTGATAATAATAATAAATAGTTTCTATACACCGCCTTACCCCGTATTTCAACAAGCTCAACGCGCGAAATGATTCCTCATTACCATCAACACCATCTATCAAAACTCAACTGTCAAATTCAAATAGGCAGGATTCAAGAATTTAATATAAATCTAAAACTTATATTATAAACAAGCTACCATCACCAAGTCAATCCCATAGCATCAAAGTAAAACAAGCCTTTCTACCAAGTAGTCTATACAGTAAAAGGTTAAAAGTTAAATTTAAACTGGAGTTTGAGTCACTATAGTATAATAGTAATAGTTCCATCAATCATGGCATGGGTGAAACTGGATCTTAAAAAAACGATTGAAAAACAAACAAGTTAGATACCACTCATTGATGACACCTGATGAAGAATGGAGCAATCCTGTTAAGATTATTATTATAAGATCAAACAATGTGCACCAGATTTCGTCCCAATTGTCAATAATTTCTTAATGAATGAGCTTGACTTAATTAATCTAAATTTCAGAAAATTGAGAAACAACTAGACTTAGACGTCGATAGTGTGATACTTTCCATTTCCTAGTACTAGTAGTCAGTAGGATCACAAGCACAAGTCTAGCAGTCAGGACGGACACTGACACGACCAGTTTCTATTATTTTATTTTTCATCTAGAAGTATCAGTGATAATGATGACACGTTCATTCTTAGCGATCGGTGGGCTCCGATAATAATAATAATAATAATAATAATAATAATGATAATAATAATAATAATAGCCTTCATGAATGAACACGAATACAAACATTATCCATTAATTCAGAAAAGTGAGTGGAGAAAACAGTATCATGATAAGATTAAGACAAGAAAGAGAAAAGCTTCGATCTACTCAAACACCGATCGTAATAAAATAAAAAACAATAAGATTTACTTACCACATAATTCAAGTAAGTCCATGTCCATAATTGAAACACTTTTGACTATTCTAGATGGCTGTTTGGAAACGTTACAATCGGTCTCGGTCACCGGCAGTGTATCAACTCACGCGTCGGACGGTAGGAGAGAAAGAAAGAGAAAGCGGAAACAAAGGCTTTGCTTTTAAAGATGGCGCTATGTGTTGAATCAAGCCAGCATGCTGGATTTTTGATATTATAGCCTTCAAATGCTGCAGATTTTTATGGTGTAATTTTTTCGCCGTTTATTAACCGTTAAGAGAGTCAAATTTTCAGTCAAAAATAGGGCAAATTCAGTTAAATTTTAATAATATTTTTGTTGTGTTTATAAACGAAAAAATTACACCACACGAAAGGGCATTAAAAGGAGATTCTCCCACACTTGATTTCACAGCTGTTGGTCCGTTCAGCTTTTAGCGCGAGCAGATCTTGTGACGAGACCCGAATTTCGGTCGATCGGTACGCAGTTTTCACAGCGAAAATTTGCAATCGGATCTCTTTATGAGAGCGTTTTTGAATAGCTGTTAAAAAGTTCACATAGCTTGAATAGTTTAAATATTTAGCTCATCTTGTAGAGCAGATATTGAAATATAATATTATCCTTTTTTTTATTAAATAAAGTTTAATTCAAGAGAGAGAGAGACAGATATTAACACCCCACTTTTTGATCGATCCCGGCAAATTCGCCTGCCACACAGCGGTAGTTTGGGATACCTATTATAAGTATTTGTTTACATTTTCACTGCCACAAACGGGACCATTTAATACATTGAAACTGAAAATTGTTTTGCTTTGTTTTTAAAAGGAATGGTATGAAATACTCACATGACTCTAGTACATTTGGTGCAGCACCATATGGTCGACTCGGTCCTGGTTGAGCAACTGCAGCTCCTCCATCCAGTCTACTGAACGTCTGAAACACAGCTGGAAGGGTCTGGTTTCCTTTCATTTCATCAAAGACAAGCTTGTGATATGAAGATTGGGCATGGCGAGTAAGGTATGCTTTGCCTCTACCACCGTAACTCAGACGCCGTTTACAAATTAAACAATAACAAAGTCCAGCTTCAGGAATTTTTCTTATGTAATCCGAAAGAAAATTCCCTTGCAAATCCTTCTCTTCAAGCCACGACCACTTAAAACGGTTTCGCACAGACGCGTCGATTGCCTTAATATCGGCATTGCAGTCGACGAAAGTCTCAGGCATTTTAATGAATAAAGATCGTATCAATGTATAAACACTTGAAAATTGTAAGATAATAGAACGATATAGTTGTGAGCTTACTCCTTTAGAATGAAATTCGGATCATCAAAGATGGATAAAGTCAAAAACTGGGCAGGATTACTTGGAAATGTTTGTAAACAAAGTTTTACCGGAACCGCAACTCTCACTTTCACACCGTCCCATGATTCAATGCGCAACCTTGGCCGAGTCGGGTTATGGCCTGGTGAGGTCACAGTGGCTGAAATCCCAGCGAAATCAGCCACTCTATAACTATAATAAAATATTAGCTGATTTCAGACCAGTAGATCAGCTTCCGTGGTTCAGCACGAGATCACGAACGGTAAAATCCAGGGAACGAAATTAACTTATTTTCGGGTTTTCCCGATATGACGTATGGCAATATATTATAATATAGAACAATAGAGAGAAAATAAAACGAAATAAGATGAGAAATAAAAGGGGGTGGGGGGGAGGGGGGGGGGGGATTCGTTTGTTTTGCGTTCAAAATAACAAAAATAGGTATCAAGGCTGAGATTAAAAGTCTGTTTCTGGAAAATCATGCAAAAGTCTGAAATCAGCCAAATGGCTGAGAATTTACAGGCCTGATAGTTATTGTTTTGGGAGATGATGTTTTTTTCTTTGTAAATCAACTCTCTGTTATGTATTATTATAATTGTTATTTTCAATGTATAATGTAAGCATTTGAGTGTATTCCTCTTTCTTGGATTTTGTGCTTGTGTCCAGATAAGACTTATAGGTGATCTCAAACTAAGTACATTGGTGATATTGATATGCTCTTGGAATCTACATCTGATCCCTATTTGTTCCTAGTTCCCCTATGTCTTACTTTTTCTTGGGTGCTTTAATTGTAATTCTATAACTTTTTACTATCCCATTTTCTTCCTTTTTACTGGCGCTGATATAACCTAAATGTGTTGGAAGCGCCGTAAAACCCTTAAAAACAAAACAAAACAAAACAGCCAGTGGGAAAGGAAGGGATGATATACGGGGGAAAAGAAAAACAACGAAACCAAATACAATTTTTAATTTATTAAATTATAAACACTGAGCAAAAAACATTTTAAAATGTTTTTTTTTTAAGATGAAATTACACGTTAATATAAAAATGCTTAATAAGAAATCATGACAATAAACAGTGACAGGGAAGAATTTCAGAACAGAATAAATTCATGCCGATTATTAAAGTATTATCATGATCCTTCACTTCCAAAACCATATCACAATGAATAATAAATAAAGAAATTAACCTGGACACCTGGATCAGATTCAGGTAGTTCGATTGCTGTATCAAACCACTCGTTCCACTTGGGGAAAAGATCAGACTTAGTGGTGCTTATAAAAATAATCACCACTGATGGACGCCTTTTTGCACGTAAATTTTCACTGAAGTAAAAATTTAGGTAATTATTATATGTTATCGTTTGATAATTTCACGCCACAAGGCAGTGCTAACTGTAATGTTTAATTTATTGGAATTAAAAACGTCATATCACATGAAATCGATAGTAAAACTTAAGGATTAAATCTATTTACACTGCTAAATAAACACAAATACTAATACTGAGAAAATTGTGCAAATCTATAATTCATAGCAGTCAATTTATGAATAATATTATAAGATACAAAATGGCACCATACCTGTAAAAAGACTTTTCAATATTCGCCTGCACACACATACACACATAAAACACAGCAGAAAGATGCTATGAAACACAAGATTAAGCCTCTATTGGAAGAGTATTAAGTTCTAGACAAGTTTAACCAAATATAAAATCTAAGTACTAAGCACAAGATAACACTAAAAGATGGTTCTACCATTAAAAAAAAAAATCTATCTATAGAAAAAAAAAACCCCAAAACACTTAAAGTCGTGATTTAAAAAAAAAATCACTAATATTAATTCATCTGAAAACAAACCTTAAATAAATATTGCAGTCACATGTCAACTTAAAATAAATGAAATAAAAGATTAATTTTTATAGTCAGGGTTTTTCTTTTTTTCCATTTTTAATCCAGGATTTGACAGAGGGGTGTTAGGGGAATATGTTGTAAACTATTTTCGTAATTAAAAAAAAAAATTAATGAGTATCAAATTTACGACATGTCTTCCACCAATAATAATTCTACATGAAAAACAATTGAAAATGGAAGTAAAATCTTTTAAAAGGATTTTATAAATCAGAGGCTTCATTGAGGCTCAAGTTACATTGCTTTTTATGATTCAATTTTCTAACAGTGAATTTTCCTTTTTTTTTTTTTTTTTTTTTTTATGAATAGGGCAAATTCACTACGTATAACATCTAATTCGACTGTATTTATCGCTGTCTTTCTCTTTTGTCTCCTTATAATTATAGATAGATGCTGACATTTCATATTATCAATTAAATTGCAACCATTCCTTTCTTGAAACACAGAAAACAAAAAAACCCACAATTGTCACTTAGAAACAACTTTTCATTAAACAAGAAAAGATAAATGTGCTTGAAATGTGAAAAAGAGAGGATTGTTTGTTTTGTTTTTAAGGGTTTTACAGTGCTTGCAACACATTTAGGTCTTTTCAGTGCCATTAAAAAGGAAGAAAACGAGATAAAAAATTTTAAGATTTACAATTAAAACCATATGAGAAAATGTAAGACAAAGGGGAATGGTTCAAATAGGGAACAGAAGTAGATCCCAAGAGCACACTATCAATGTACTCAGTTTGAGATCACCTACAAGTTTCATCCAGGCACAGACTCAAATGTTTACAAATCATGATATTGATATTCAAAACAAACAATATAACAGTAGGTACATACCAGAGAAATGACTTATAAGGAAAAGAAATATCATCTCCCCAAACTACCCAAAACTATAACTACATTTGACTTTTCCCTACCAGCCAATAATTCCAGTCCGGGAAAGGACAAAAACCAAGTCATTTTATTCCAAGGTAAAGATAGAAAGCAAGTTCGAAAACAAATATGGAGTTGTAGAAGACACAGTAAGTGCCTCCCTGCCCACTATGAGAGGACAAAAGACCTCACCCAGAAAAAGAGATGAAATTGAAACTAAATGATAAAGACAACAATTATGACGATGACATCAAAATAATATATAAAGACTAAGTAGTATCTTGCTTGGCTTTATTCAGTCATCAAGTAAGAGTGATTTACAATGGAAAAAATAAAGCCGGAAATATGGTGAGTGCTTTTCAGGTTAAATCAGATCCAAGCCACAAAAAATAAATAAAAGATAGAAGTATGTATGGTGTGTTAGAAATTATTGTCAAGTGCTCAACATGCATTTGAAGAACTTGTGCTGCCAAATAAGCCTCAGCTTTGATTCCCAACTAAGGAACACCCATCTTTACAATATCAATTTTCTTCATTGTTTGGACACAGTAAATATAAAGGACAATACAAACAACAAATTACATTAAGCAGAGACCTCAAACGCATTAAATAGATTTGACTGGGACCTCTATCTCTAAGATCTATGGCAGAAGACTGTGAAAGGTGAAGGGATCTCACACAGAGATTAAAAGAGGTAGCTGAGGATTCCCAACCGTATGAATAGGAGGCTATAGGTGCAAAGTCATCCCAAGTCATTTCCTTCATAATGATTTATGTAAATGCTGCTCGAAGCTCGAAGAAAAAATTAATTTGTACTTTCTTACAAAGGAGCATACTATTTCCTGCCCATCAATGGTTTTGTTTATTCATCTTAACAACGCCACTACCACATTATCTCATTCTTCTGTGGTGTTTCATTCATCCTGTTTTGTTGATAAAGGGGAAACCCAAATAGTCCATTTTATCTGTTTTCGTATATTAAATTGAAGCTTACATTCAATTTCACATTGTTATTAATTCATAATGGTTCATACCTAGAAATCATAACTTTAAAAGACTAATCTAACAATCTTTTAGAATTCATGACAATGTAGTGTTTGTATCAATCATCTCATTCAATTTTCTTAGATCCTGGTTCATATTTTTACTGCAATATTTTAAAAGAAGGCATTAATGTAGGCGACTTGTGATAAAAGGATGTGGGGAGGGGGTCCCGATAGTTCAGTTGGTAGAGTACTCTCTCTACACACACACACAAAGGGACTTAGACAATCCTGGGTAAAGTCAAGATCTTAATATGATCCTCCTGTCCACCCAGCAGCAACTGGGTAGCCCGGTCCATTAGATCTGGTGAAAAGTATTTTGCGATAGATTATCATCCTATCCAAAAGGCAGCAATCAATTGCCACTGTCTGTAAAATGCAATAGAAACTGAGATAGAATCTGGTTCCATGGGCCTTAAGGCTCTGAAAGAATACTACTACTTTTCATGATAAATAAAGGAGAAGATTTGAGATTTGCAATAAATTGAAAGTTAATGATAAGTTGACACTGGGGTTATTGTTGCACCAAAAGGATTCATTTTTTCACTATCATTCACATCATCGTTTTAAGGTTTAATATCACAACTACATATTTTGTTGAAATAAAGTACTATAATTTTACCATATTGCATTAAAGAAGGACATTTAACACGAGGATAAAGGATTATTTTTATGCCTTTTAAAAAAATATAAAAGAACAATATATTATTATTATGTATCAAGAAAAAAAATAAAAAAAATTTAAAGCTCTTCTGCAGAATTTGAAAAATTGTAGTCACAATCTTTCAAAACAGTAATGTATAAAAATGAATTCACCACCCTTAAAAAGTACAAGATACACATAGAACGTTTCTTCAGTCAATAACAAAAACAGTAAAAGCCGTAATACTTCACTCTCATTTACCTGGATTTAACGTGAAGTATGATCATTATATCTGGGGGGGTTTTCTTGTTTTGCTGAAGAAGGGATTAAATCCCAAAACATACTGTATTTAGTATTTTGTTCTGTTTTTCTGAAGCTGTTATATTCATTTTTGTTTATTACTTTTTACAGTCCACAACTTCTAGCAATTTTGTGTTCACTTTAAAAAAACAGGTATAAGCAGTAAAAATAATGACTTATAAAATAACATTTCATGCTCTCTAGGGACAAGGACAACAATACTGATTTGTTTGATTAGGATAATTTAAATAATGCTAGTGAGACTCTTTAATTATAATAGTAAAAGCGCAAAGAGAAAAAGAAAGGTAATCGCATCAGAAAAAAGGTGAACAAAAGTAAGAGTATTGCGCGTGCACTCAATTCTTTGAAAACAAAAAGTTTTGGAGGAATTGGGTGAAGTTTTGATATTTTGCCTCAGTACACATAATTACATTCATGTACCATCACTGGAGTAACTTCGGGCCAATAAGAGTATAGTTTGTTGTGTGTCAATTATTTCCTATGATAAAAGTCGTCTTTTAACCATGAAAATAACGGCAACAAAATCGAGATTGCTCAACAAAATGCTCCAAATTCACATGGGGCAAAGTTTCCCCTATTGGACAAGTTACCCCTTTTTAATGGTAACATTCCTTCTATGACAATAATATAAAAACTGCTACAAAACCAAGATTACTCAAATTCACACGGGGCAAAGTTTCCCCTCTTGGCAAAGTTACCCCTTTTTAACGGTAACCTTCCTTCTTTCTATATATGACATTAATATAAAAAAAAAGTACATGGAAAAGACATAATATATAATATAGTTTGATCAAAATTATTCCTTCATTAGATATCACTGACAAGCATATGAGCTTGGTTTGTATAGCTCCCAAGCAAAGAAGCCTGAGGTCCACATCTGAGAGAATTGTCAGGCCCTGAGGCCCCCATGGATCCGCATACACGGCCACGATCTGGCCCAGCACAAAGACTTCTGTCTGGTCCGTTTCGCAGTGTGAAGTCAGGACCACACGCATTGCTTGGGTCAGAGCTGCAGAGGAAAAAAAATTTAAAAATTAAAGTTAACAGATTTAAGAGGATTTCTTTCTTTTATTATCACCATGATAAAGCTGTTTGGCTATGTGGTCTAGTGGTATGGCACTCGCCTTTGGATCGGAAGGTCCAGGGTTCATGTCCTGCTCCAAGCGGTGCATATTGGTCCTTGGAAAAGGCTCTTTACTAACATTCTCTCACTGTACTCTAGAGTAAGATGAGTACCTGGTCAGTTAAGTGTCTCTGTCCAAATAAAATTGTAATATTGCCTAACAGGCGACCTGTCTCGTCATACATCTTAAGTGTTGCTCTTGGCTAGGTATCCCTTGTAAAGTGTTTTGAGCACGTGGAATGGATATTGCACTATATAACTGTCATCTGCATTTTTTGCCAAATTGGGACCTAAAATTTGCCCAAAAAACCCCCAAAATTTGCCAAGAAATTTGCCAAAAAGATCAAAATTTGCCAAAAAAGTTGCCGAGGAGAACTAAGCGTTTCAGTAAAAATTAACATGCGATACAGAAAAATATATATGTAAAAGACAATTTATTACTTTTAAGGAGGCTACATTTATTAATTTACACAATAGCGTTGTTACAAAGATTTTAAAGGTAGAGAGTAGCGTCCCTTGGTTTGGGCCCAGGCAAAGCTGCAACATTTCTCAAGTTTCGCACTTTTTTTTTCGTTATTTTGTTTTAGCTTCTTTTTTTTTCCCCAAAATTTGCCTCGCGATTTGCCAATTTTCCCAAAATATGCCACGATTTGCCAATTTTGGGAAATTTGCCCAAATTTGCAGATCGCCCTGATATTTGTTCATGCATTTCCAAAATGTCACTTCGTAAACTTCCAGGTTTAAAAGATTATTGCTGGAGAAATGAGACGAGGGTCTGAGCATGGCAACCAATGACTGGGTAGTAAACAGTGCAGTAACACAAGGAAAACGACTTATTATTATTATTATATCTTTATTATTATTATTATTATTATTATTATTATGATGATGATCATCATTATTATCATTATAATTATTGTTAATGTTATTAATATTCAGCTGGAGACATTGGCAGAGGCAGAGAGAATAATTGAGAAGAACAGAATGAATATTACAGAGAAACATCTTATATACAATACCTGCAGTTTTTTTCTATAATGCTTTTATATACTTCAATATCTACTAAATGACAAAGAGTTCGAAGCCATAAGCAACGCTTAACATTTAGTACAAGACACGATGCCTATCAGGCACGAAGAGAATTACCTTAGACAGAAACAACGTTATTACCCGACGTGTATTCATTCTACACTTGAGTGGGATGAGAGAATGTGAGCAAAGATCCTTTACCAAGGACTAAAGTTTGCACCGCCCAAATACAGGGACCTACTGGCACCAACAAGAGTAGGTGTCACATCACAAAGCCGTCCAAATATTACGAGTGTGAAATTGTTATACATAGGAATTGACAGTCAGAGTGGAATAAATGATAACTGTGATGATCAGGAAAGTGATTTTTATGAGTGAGAATAGTATAGTAAGATTGTATCATGCATTATTCTAGTTCTCTGTATTCTACAGTTTGTTTTTTTGGGGTTTATGTTTTTTTCATTCTTAATGTTTTTACAGCCCATGTGACACCTTAAGATCATTTCAGCAGCGCCAGTAAAATAGGAGATGATAGTTTAGTCAAAATATTTAGACCTATCTGACAAGCAGCAAAGAATATATTATGTAAGACAAAGAGGAATAGTTCAACAGAGATCAAAAGTAGAGAGAGTCAAGAGTGATTAGACCTGTAAATGAGCTCTATAAAAATTGACTGAAACTCTTCAACAAACTGAAGATTCAATTATTTTTTTTAAAAATAAGGGCATCATTGGAGAGGAGAGTGATAAATACAATATATCAAAATAGTGGGTGTTATTTCTTACTGGAAGTATGACAGCCATAATTTGATGTAGAAGGAATGCTAAATAAGCATGTCATTCATATAGGTAAAGATGACTTCATCAAAGTCATATTCCTGCCTCTGGAATTTTTTTGACATAGAAAAATAATCACCATTATCATCTTTAACTTCTAGCCATGACCAATTGAATTTATTCCTCACCACGGGACTCACATCTTTATCGATGCTCGACAAGTCTGAATTGCGATCCACGAACAGCTCAGCCATTGTGAGAACATTAGAATAATGTAGCAATGAGCAAACTTGATTTTCAATCAGTAAATGACAGAGAAAAAATAAAACTTAAATAAATATGACTTCTGGCCAATACACTGAATTATTAAGTAGAAGTGAATTATCAAGAAGAAACTTCGGCAGGCGTAGCGGAAAAATTCAAGGAATCGAAATGAAGGTAAATCGCCACAAAACAGCAAGCTCGCTTGGGCTTGAGAAAAACAATGCCAAAAAAAACGTCCTGATTTGCACGGGAATTAATTAGGCTACTTACCATTGTTCTTTATGATCAGGTACTCAATCAGTGAAGAAACGGTCAACCAGTTTGTTTACAATGTGAGGCAAACGAAATGTGCTTGTAGCAATCTATCCTACCTTTCGATTTGAAGATGTCTACATAACGGACTTGCGGCATTCGCAATTTACTTTATCATAGTTTTGAGACTCGAAGGGTAAATGTGGTCAATTTTGGCTTAGATGAAACAGTGAAATTTATCGCTCGGTGGCTCAGTTAAAATTGGCTACAGTTGGGATCACGACGGATTGGAAAGTGAAAAAATAATTTAACGAAGGATGTGTGAAAATACCCAGGGAAGTGTTCAGACACGCCTTTTATAAAAAGCGTCGCTTTGTCTTGGCAATATATACATCGTTAATATAAACGGTCCCCATGAGCTATGCGTAGCGCTGTGGAACACTCCTAATTATTTTACGGTCATTCGACTACGATTTGTGAATTCTTTCTTTTTTTTATTTCTTTCTTTCTTTCTTTCCTTTTTTAAATATTTGAATTTGACAAATTGACTGATTTCAGTTAATTGACTGAGAATTTACAGGTCTATATTAAAAAGACTTGAGCTTGAACTTTTATATAGCATTATATCCACTAAATAGCTCAAAGCGCTTTACATTGGGTCCCTAACCACCAGCAACACTTAACATGAAGAACGAGACACGACGCCTGATCTGTTAAGTGATATTACAATTTATTCCGACAGAGACAATGCTGTTAACGGCCAGGTACACATTTTATACCTGAGTACTGTGAGAGAATGTGAGTAAAGAGTCTTTTCCACGGACTCGACTATGCGCCTAGCAATGCAAAGCTCGAACCCAGGACCTTCTGATCAGAAAGCGAGTGTCATACCACAAGAACACATAGCCGCACAGTTGCAATATTATACTATTCCATCGCCAGTAAAACGCTTCCTATACTTTCTTTTCACCATGTATAATAGTTTTTTGTTTTCACAGTATTCACATAATCAATGACAAAGGAAACAGTAACAACAGTTTTAAACTCACTCAATCCTAGAGATTTTTGCAACTTTTCAAATTTGGAAAAAATGTATTAAAAATGAGCATGTATATATATAGTTTTATTCAACTACCATTAACATGTAAAAACTAAAAACATTACCTTTGATACTATGCCTATAATTTGTCTAAGAAAAATGTAATAAATAGGCATGGGGTAAAAGTAATCAGGGTAAACTACGGGCATAGTCCATGTTAGGGTTGAGTGAGTTAACCACCCCCCACCCCCAAGCCCCTTACTGTGGTTGGTTGTCAGAGCTGACACTTAATCCAGCTGGTTCCATTCTGGCAGGACTGACAGCCCTTGCTGTTGATGATGATACGCTTCCTCCTGCAATAAAAGGCGACATTCATTTGAACTAACAATAGATATTCGGTAGTTTAATAATAATAATAATAATAATAATAATAATAATAATAATAATAATAATAATAATAATAATAATAATAATAATAATAATAATAATAATAATAATAATTTGTATACCGTGTTCATTGATATTTTTCAGTAGATGGTGTATTCTAAGTAAATGACGTAGTAGTAAATAAGGATTGCACAGAACATGAAATAAGAGAAAGCAGATTTAAAATCTTTCAAATTCTCACCTCTGGAGGTGGCATGCATTGCCACTTGTTGTAGTTGAGTTTTGTTTACTAGAGCCTCTGTCAGAAAAGAAGATAATAAAAAAAAAAGCAAATTATTGTTTGCAGCTAAAAAAAAAAATGAAGAGAGAAAACAATCTTGATTTTAGGTAAGAGACTATTTTTTTTATAAATAGAGGAAAAATTGTAACCCTCAACAGGTCCTTTGTGATCCTTCTTGTCTTTTTTCTTTTAGTCAAAGCGATTTGTAATAAGTTAGGATATATTAAGAATGAAGAATACAATAAATCTCTTTTCTTAAATAAAACAAAAAAGAATCATCTACATCAAATTATTGAGCCTTTTTTCTTTATATAGCGCAATATCCACTAAAGCGCTTTACCAGGGAAGGGGGGGGGGGGGGTCCCTGGCCAACAGCAACATTTAACATTTAGGACGGGATATGATGCCTGTTAGGCGTTATTACAATTTTTCTTCGACAGAGACAACGCTGTTAATGGCCAAGCACTCATTTTACACCAAAGTATGGTCAGAGAATGTGAGTAAAGAGCCTTCTCCAAGGACTCACTATGCGCAGAGTGAGGCTCGAACCCAGAACCATACGATCTGAAAACGAGTGTCATACCACTAAACCACATAGCCGCACAATTATGCTTTCTCTAGATTAACAAAGATCAAAGGCAACAAACAAAACATTTCGAAATTTTGTTAATATCCAAGTTAAAAAAAAAAACAAAAAAAACTATGTGACTACACTTAATTTATATACATTACAATTTTAAAATACTTTAGAAGATATTATTTATATTTATTCCAGAAAATATTTATTTGAGAGAAAAACTTAAGACCTGTAAATGGTAGAAACTGAATAGTCTAAACTTATTTTTTCAAACATGAATATTTCTTTTTTGACATCACTCCCAATAGCTTTTAGGTCAGCAGAACAATCGACAAAATCATTTAGATAGGCCTTAGGAGATGGGACAAATCAGATAACAACATTTAAAGTCAGTGGGGAATCTGAAAAATAAAAGTTGGCTGTAACCTGGTTTAGAGTCGTTTTACAATTGTTAAGTTTAAGAACACTGAGGAGGAAAATGCAGATATTTTCGTAAACACACTTAATCCTCCACAATAATTTGCGGATTAGAAAAGTTTATTGTGATGTATATCAAATATGCACATAAGGACTGCCTTCCCTAAAAACCAAGACAAAGTTAAAATACTTATAAAAAACAAACATACCCCCAAAGAAAAAAAAATACTAAAAACTTACGTCTTCTGATCCTGGTTTTCCAGGAATCTCTGTAAGAGTACCTTCCCTTTACTAACATCATACTTGACAACCTTCATAGTCATTTCTATAACTTCCATGCTGGCAGAAGGAAAAGCAACTGACATCTGCTGGTGGACTGGAAACAGACGTAAATTCAAAATAAGTGGCATTCATAATTGCATCTAATGAGTAGTCCTTTAGAGCCCGTTAGATCTCAACTTCCCTAGGCGAGTATTCTACCAACTAAGGTATCGGGATTCCTCTGCATCAATACAGATCGGCCAACCCTTCACATTCCAAAAGTGGAATCAGAACGCCTGAAAATAGGAATCTGAGACAAAAAATAGGAATTTCACCTCACTTTCACCCCCCACCACCCTCTCTCTTGCTTTTAAAAAATTCTTACCATTATCATCATTTTTGAAAATCGGAATTCTTAGAGACAATGGTGGAATAGTACAAAAAGGAAGAGTGAAAATAGGAATGATTCCACCAAAAGCGGAAGGGTTGGCATGTATGATCAATACCTCCTCTATAAAGGATGCATGGTCATTTTCATATTTAATTTAATTCTGTCTAAGAACTGCAGTCTTCTTTTGATCACTCAATATTTTCACATTCATCTTTAGAAAAATGAAACAAAGGCAATGAATTACGTACTGTCAAATTTCCATAGCTGAATGTTCGATTTCATTGTTAACTCATTTCTTGGACATAACGATTAATCATAAATCAAAACTGTCATATCTAGCTTGATAATAACCGCTGAGCCTCGCTGTCCCATAAGGTTAATGACATCATTTTTTAAAGAGATTTTATTCATTAATCAAACCATCAAACTTAAAATGCATTTAACGCAATTATCATCGATAATTAATACCCAATCATGTAAGCATTTAGATATTTAAAGATAAGTAAATTATCTCTTCATTATCATTGTTATTACTGTAATAGAAATTATAGTTGAATTTTATAGCATAACTATAGTAGTAATAGTGACAATATATCTGAGGAGAGTGAAACGGAATATGTCGTCAAATCTAACCAAACAGCACTTTTTCATATCATCATTTAGGAACGCGTATATGAAATTATATATGCAGAATGTATTCAGTACTGACAGTGATAAAAATTGAAAAAGGAGGAACATTTTTTAATAATTGCCTATCAGTCCCATTTTATTGCATTAACCCCCACTATTCAAGCAATCGAGATGATAAATAATCATTTCATTTAAATTCTAGTTAACTTCTGAAGAGTGGGAAACTGCACCTGTATGTTCCATCACACATAAACTCTCTCACTGACAATACATTGATTACAATTTTTTTTTAAATGAGGAAATTCCTCCTTTGACAAAAAAAAAAAAATCACATATTTCCGTGGATCCGAGGAAAACCATCAGCACTGATGTATTCAGTACAAAAACTAGGCAAGGCAAAAAATTACTTCTATTCTTATCCAATTGAGACATTTCACTGGACGCCGCCGCAGCTTGTTGTTGTTGTTGTTGGTTGTTGCCACCACTGCTGCTGAAGTTCTGGTCGGTGAGGTGGGCCCTTGATTGTCAGACTTGAGGGAGAACCCTAGGTCTTCCAGCTGCTCACGGGCTTCTCTCTCATTGTTGTAGCAACTGAAAAAAATATCATGGTTACAATTCAATATTCTATTAGAGCCATAAGACCCATAGAGCCGGAGTTATACTAATTTCTATACTGCTGAAATAGGCTTGAGCTTGAAACTTGAGCTTATAATTATATAGCGCAATATCCACTTAATGTGCTCAAAGCGCTTTACAAGGGGTCCCTGACCAACAGCAACATTAGGACGAGACATGACGCCTGTTTGGAGATATTACAATTTTTTCGCACAGAGACAACTCATTTTACACCTGAGTACGGTGAGAGAATGTGAGTAAAGAGTCTTTTCCAAGGACTCAGCTATGCGCCAAACGAGGCTTGAACCCAGGACCTTCTGATCCGAAAGTGAGTGCCATACCACAAGACCACAGAGCCGCACTGAAAAGATTATATGGTTACAATTCAATATTCTATTAGAGTCATAAGGCCCATAGAGCCGTAGTTATCCTAATTTCTATAGTTCTAAATGGACAAAAGAAATTGCTTGCTACCCTTTGGATATAATGCTTGTCTATCACAAAGTACTTTCCAATAGATCTAGCATGCCCAGAGCTTCCCACTCACTAGGACCAAGGGGTAAGATAAAAAAACCCTGATACTGATTCACCCAGAATCGATCCCACTATCTTTGGGCATGAAGCCAGTGCTCTACTAACCGAGCTATCAGGACCCCTTAGAATGAAATGAAACTAACAAAAATATATATTTAATCATATGTTCCATGACAGAACCCCCCCCCCCCCTCCCTAGTATACATTGTATGATGGAAGTCACAAAGTAGAGGTTGATTGAACACTGTATGCTGTTGTCATTGCTCATACGAAAAAAAAAAAATTCTTTTCATACTGATCAAACAAAGAAAAGGAAAAGTAAACTGTACATAAGGGTTACTGGTAGTTGAGTTTAAGAAATTTCACAGAATTTTTAACACTTTTTCGTCATATCTGTACATCTCGTGAGGAAAATGAACAGAAAGAAATTATCAAATAAACGCAAGTCAATGGGTCCCAGCTGAACTTAAGTGAAAACTTAATCGTCTTATCAAAGACAAGGGCAGATGATAACCATGCAAAAAGGAGAAGGGGGCAGGGGGGGGGGGGGGGGGGAGGGAACAAAGTTTGAGGATAGCAGAACAGTCACTGACACAAATTATTGTCACCAATGTACACACAAGATCAGCCCTTTGTCTGCAACCACAGCATTTGTAAAATGACATGATGTGTTGACTGGCACCTACTAATCACCTCATATCTAAATAGGTTAAAGGTTTTGATTGAAAAAGAGACGTAAGAGAAAATCAGAATAACGTTTAATACGATACAAAATCTTCCAAAATTAGGTGTGAGGATCTGGAATCCAGAATATCAAGTTATGGAGGACAAAGAACCTTCAAAGTTTTTAAAATAATAAATATTTAAAAATTCAGGAGAAGAATTGGTATCAATCGAAATTTTACGAATTTAATGTTTTACTTTAAAATATTTTGAACCTAAATGAAGTATAGGTCAGTTTGGTAAAGGTATATTTGTGACCCTACGCCTCGAAACGGTATTATGTGGGGATTTGGAAAACGAAGAAAACCGGTTTTAAAGTGGGAATGGTCAAAATTATCAAATTTCAGTTTTTGGTTGTTTCAGAAACTACAATCATTTTTTTACATGAAAACATAATAATTAAACATAGATATGAGGATAAGTTATATAAATTTAAAGTTTAAAAAATCAACTATCAATGACACATTCAAAATGAGAGTTGACTCTCTCAGAGAGCAACCATTACCAAGACTTAGTAATATTAAGTCTTTTCCTCCACCAATACCATAGCAAAGGGCGTGTCTTTATCTATCTCAGAGAAAGCACGACTGTTTCCACAATTTCATGGTTCAACCAATAATGAACTTTACAAACTGTAAACAAGTCTAGGGTTTTCCCTGACAACTTTAAAAAGGAATGATTCTGATTGGTCACATGTGTCTGTTCGCCATTAAAATGCCTGGGCAATGTGTCATGACGACAGCATGCGTGTGTTACATATGTGTGTGTTTGTGCATTTTGATACACACCACGTGCTGTTATTTCTTTCTCTGCATTGGTTAATGATCGAGGTGAGGGTCATTTGTCCCTCTTTTTTAATTCATGAAATTATAGGACATTAATTGGGTGGGGTTCCTGGCCTCCCATAGTGGGCAGGGAGGTACTTACTGTCTTCTATCCCCCTATATATGTTTTCCAACGAGCTTTCTGTCTTTGTCTTGGAATGAGATTACTTGGTTTTGTCATGGCCCTGACCGGATACCCTTGGTGAGAGGGGAAACAGTCAAATGTATAGTTAGTTTTGGGAGATTATATTTTTTTCCTTGTAAATCATCTCTCTGTTATAAATAATAATAATAATAATAATAATAATAATAATAATAATAATAATAATAATAATAATAATAATAATAATAATAATAGTAATAATAATAATAATATTTATATAGCGCCTTTCATCGAAACCTTAAAGCGCTTGAAAAAAATAAAAATAAAATAAAATTCATATAAATTCAACCAAAGTATCAAAGCAATTAAGAGTATAAAAGGGCATCAATACATCATCATGTAATGTATTATGTTTTGTTTACATATCATAATATGATTTGTAAACATTTGAGTATATTCCTCTTAGCGGGGACCTGTGCTTGTGACTGGATAAGACTTTAAGGTGATCTCAAACTTTGATAGTTTGCTCTTGGAATCTACATCTGTTCCCTATTTGATCCAATTCTCCTTTGTTTTACTTTTTCTTGGGTGCTTTAATTGTAATACTAGAACTTATTACTACCCCATTTTCTTCCTTTTTACTGTCGCTGATATGACCTTAATGTGTTGCAATCGCCGTAAAACCCTTTAAAAAATAAAAACATAAGACATTAATAGGGCAACAGTTGCCTAAACTTACATTTTCAGAGATTATTTTAGGATAAACATTTAATTTTAAGTATAGATAGTATGCGCTTGGCTAAGAAGCTCATAACATTGCCATCCGGAAGTATGATGGACCAATACACAAAACTCTGTGTAACCATGAACTTTTATAGTCGGGGTAATACAGTTTAGTGAGTATCACTCACAAACGCGGATGGCAAAATACAATAACAAAGGCTTGAGTGACGTCATCTTCGAACTATCTATAAAAGCAGAATAGTAAATTGAGCCTCAAGAATCAATAAACTGCCGATGGAAATATGTGTAACTAAAAAATGAAAAAGGTTAAGTGTATGGATAGACAAACAGAAAGAGAGACAGACCTATTAATGGATAAATAGATAGGTAGATAGATATATATATATATATATATATAATATATATATATATATATAATGTAAATTTTCACTCACATTTTTTTGGCCGAGACGACTCGTTTCTGTGTTTTTTACACTTCTTCAGTCGGCGTAATCCATATATATATATATATATATATAGAGGAAAAGGAGAGAGGGACAACATGAGAGAGAGAGAGAGAGAGAGAGAGAGAGAGAGAGAGAGAGAGAGAGAGAGAGAGAGAGAGAGAGAGAGAGAGAGAGAGAGCAAGATAGAGAGAGAGAAAGAGAGAGATGTTCGTTTTGTTGTGCTTTTTTTGTACACTGAAAGAAGGATGGGGGGGGGGGGGGGGGGGGGGGAGGAGTCTTTTTAGACAATCAACAATGTGGGTGCACGCAAAGAAAAACTTAAGAGAGTCAATAACATGTTTTCATGTAAGTCATTGCACAATAAACCCCACCATACTCCTCCTCAAGCTGTCATCTGACTCAAAATGGAAACAATGCAATTAATAATTTGACCGGCCATTTCTTTAATTGCAATCTCATTGGTCAATATGTTTCCAGTTTATTGACTATGACTTACTTTGAAACAAATAAATGCTTTCTTAAACTATCCCTACAATTCTTTGCTCCGCCTCCATCCCTTTCTTCATGTCTACCTCACTCTTCTTCTTCTTCTTCTTCTTCTTCTTCTTCTTCATCATCTTCTTCTTCTTCGTCTTGTGGAAACCTCCAATATTGTATGTACATTATCAAATATATATTCTTAGCCCATGTCAAATTCAGTGATGCCAAAATCGGAAAAAAAAAATCCGGTCTGGAGCAAAAAATTTCGGGTTACGTGCAACTTCCGTCAAATTCCGGTGAGGTTAAAATGTTCCAAGGATATCCCCTCCCCCCACCCTTTTCCAGTCACTACTATTACAACCACCACCACATCATCTTCATTACCACTACTACAACAACCACCCACATCATCATCATCATCACCACCACTGCTACTACTATAACTACAACCACCACCACCACATCATCATTACCTCTACAGCAACAACCATCACCACCACATCATCATCACTACCACTACTACTACAACCACCACCACCACATCAACTTCATTACCACTACTACTACAACCACCACCATCACCACATCATCATCACTACCTCTCCTACTACAACCACCACCACATCATCATCATAATCACTACTGCCAGTACTTCAACTACAACCACCATCACCACCACATCATCATCACTACTACTACTACAACCATCACTACCACCACTACTACAACCACATCACCTTCCCTACCACCACTACTACAACCACCACATCACCATCCCTACCAACACTACTACAACAACAACCCCATCACCATCCATGCCACCACAACTATAACCACCATTACATCATCATCTCTCCCACCACCATCACATCACCATCCCTGCAACTACTATAACAACCACCACAACGCCACCCCTACCACCACCAATACTACTGCAACAAGTGTTGCAAGCGCCGTAAAAACCCTTCAAACAAATTTAGCTCTCTCTCTCTCTCTCTCTCTCTCTCTCTCTCTCCCTCTTCACAAAAACAGTCACATACACAAACGCGTGCGCGCGCACACACACACACACACACACACATCAATAAATCACGCTCACTGGATTAATTTTTATGTTCACCTTCCTGTACTTGCCAATAATAGCTAATCACAAATACTTTAACCTCAAACTTTAGCCTCGTTAGTTTTTCAAGTTCATGTTGCTCTACTTATCACTAGATGCACGTTTAGCACACACACTCTCTCTCTCTCTCAAACACACACACACACACACACACACACACACACACTACTACTACCACCACCACATCATTTTCATCACGACCACTACTACTTCAACCACCACCACATCATTATCATTACCACTACTACTACAACCACCACCACCACCACCACCACATCACCATCACTGCCACTACTACTACTACAACCACTACCACCACATCATCATTACTCAGGGCTGAGAATGACTGGTCACAAAAAAGGAGGAAATTTTTCATCATGAAGATCATGACCCATCCATGCGACCATAACCTATAAATTTGAATTTCACTAAAATCAGGGGTGAGAATGACTGGTCACTAAAAAAGAGGACATTTTTCACGCTAAGATCAAGAAGCATCCATGTAAAAATAACCTATAAATTTAAATTTCATTAAATATATTGTGATGCAATCCACAATGTATCTCGCAGCAATTTCTGACACCACTCGGAGGAATTTCAAAAACTGAAAGTGTAATTATAACATGGTGGTTGTAGTAATGGTAGTCGTAGGTATGATGATGTGGTGGTGGTTGTAGTAGTTGTGGTACGGATGATGCGGTGATGGTTGTAGTAGTAGTGGTAGTATGATTAAGTTAACGAATGTTTCATGTTGGCAATTACCAGGAAATTAACATTTAATTGAATCATATGTGTATGTGTGTGTGTGTGTGTGTGTGTGTGTGTGTGTATCACTGTTAATTATAGGAAGATGAAAAATGAAAACATATTGAGGCTAAAGAACTGGGTGCTCTTTACTGATTTGTGTGTGTCTGTGTGTGTGTGTGTGTGTGTGAGGGAGAGAGAGAGAGAGAGAGAGAGAGAGAGAGAGAGAGAGAGAGAGAGAGAGAGGAGAGAAGCTCAAAGTAAATCTAGTGATGAGGACAGAACGATGGTAGTGAAAAATTAATGAGGCTAAAGATCTGAGTGAACTTTATTGATTTCTATGTGAATGTGCATATGTGTCATGTGTGTGTATGACAGTTAGAGAGAGAGAGAGAGAGAGAGAGAGAGAGAGAGAGGGAGAGAGAGAGAGATTGAAGTCAAGGGGTTTGTGATGACCTGTTATTGGTAAGTAGTGGAGGATGAACATGAAAACTAATCGGGACTAAACAAATAAGTGTGCTTTATTGATTTGTGTGTCTATGAGTGTTTGTGTAAAGAAAGATAGATGGATAGAGAGTGAGAGAGTTTTTGGCTATTAGTTCGAAGGGTTTTACGGCGCTTGCTTTACTTTTACTTGTAGGTCATTTCAGCACCACTTAAAAGGTAAAAATGGGGCTGTAAAAAAATATAGATTTAAGTAAGATCAAAAGTAACGGAGAAAAGGTGAGACTGGTTTAAATAGGTGACTTCAAACTAACTACATTGATAGTTTGATCTTGGAGTCCGTTTGTGAGAAACGGACACCAAGATCAAACTATCAATGTAGTTAGTTTAAAGTCAAATAAAAGTTTCACCAAGACACAAGCACAGAATCCTTAAGAGCGTAATACAAAATTTAGAACAACAAATCTAACGTCACACAAAAGAGAGATGATTTACGAGGACAAACACATCATCTCCCAAAAACCATGACTATACATTTAATTGCTTCCCTCCCTGCCAATGAATCTTGCCGGCCAGGAAAAGGATCAAGCCAAGACAAAGACAGAAAGCAATTCTGATCTATGCAAGTAAAGATCCCACCAGGAAGATGATGTGATAGTGGTGCTTGCACTAGAGGTGGTACTGATTATAATGATGGCAGTGATGATGTGGTTGTGGAGATGGTGTTACTGATGATAGTGTGATAGTTGCTTTTGTAGTGGGGATGGTCATGATGTCATGATGGTTCAGGAGTGAGAATGACGGGTCACGAAAATGGAGGAAATTTTTCAGCGAATAGTTCAAGACCCATCTATGCGACGATAACGTAAAAATTTGAATTTCATTAAGGAAAGTCTACTGAGATGCAATCCAAAATGCGTCTCGCAATAATTTCTAACACCACTTGGAGGAATTTCAAAAGTTGAAAGTGTAATTACACTTTAGGCGGAAGATTCTCAGCCCTGGACCATGGGGAGGGAGTGGCAATGATAATGGACAAATGCCTTTGCCTATACTCTACAATGATTGCTTAGCTATGGCCTCAATACCCATTTTCTCTAGTGTGCTAGTGCTATAACAAAAGTAAAAACTAACGTGCTCACGTGCGCCTGTGAGTGTTTGCGTCATATTATGGTGACATACTCGTAAGGTTCAGTGAATCTTCCACCCACTACACACTCGACTAATATGACAGCCGGTGTTGTTTCGTGATTGCGCAATGAGGACACTAAATGATGGAGATTGGGGAGAGGGGTGGAGGGGGTTGAGAGACTCCCTGTCTATCTTAGCCTTTGTCGTAGAGATCCATATTGATTAGTTTATCTTATCTGGACTAGCTCAGAGACGGAGTTTATCTTAAACGTTTTGAATTATGAATGATATGGAGCAGAAAAATCGGGAATAGCCTCAGAGTTTATTTTAAACAAGAGTTGATTTTAACGTAGTTTTAAAGGGACTGCAGTGTAATTAATTGAGTTGCTTTCGACAGCTGTTTCGTTTCAAGTTTGTGTATTTGTTTTTTGAAGGGTTTGTTTTATGGTAACAAGGAGAGAGGGAGAGAGTGAGAGAGAGAAGGAGATAGAGAAGGAGGGAAAGGGAGAGAGAGATAATGAGGGAGAGAGAGAGAGGGAGAGAGGGAGAGGGAGAGAGAGAGAGAGGGAGAAACAGAGAGAAAAAGAGAGAGTCAGAGAGGGGGAGACAGAGAAAAAAGAAAGAGTGAGAGGGGGAGGGAGAGAGGGGGAGAATGAGAGAGAGAGAGGGGGGAGAGGGAAGGTGGAGAGAGAGAGATAGGAAGGAGAGAAGAGAGGGGGGGGGGGGAGGGAAGTAGAGAGAGGGAAGGTGGGGGAGAAAGAGAGAGAGAGAGGAAGAGAATGACAAAACAAAACCCTATGTTGCATCAGATAGAGCGTTTGAATGGAAATACACTTTTCGTTACTTGCGCCTCTATGTGGTCTTGTGGTGAAACATAGCTATTGGATCGGAAGGTCCTGAGTTCGAGCCGCGCTCGGCGCATAGTTGAGTCCTTGGAAAAGACTCTTTACTCACATTCTCTCGACGCAATCATGTGTAAAATGAGTACCTGGCCGTTTACAGCGTTGAATCTTTCGAAAAAAAAATTGTACTATGTAACTGTTATAATAAAGACATTTTGCGTTGGTTTGAGAGTATTTCCATCACAACAATGAACCCAAAACAATTTCTGTTCGCAGACCTGCAAATACGTAAACGTTGATCAAGCCCAATTTCTCCAAGCTTTGAAAAAAACATTATCAAGTTTTGCAATTCACCCTTAAAAAACGCCTAATTGGCAATTCTGTTTGGAGGAAGAAAAAAACGATTTCAGGCCCTTTGTGACACCAAAGAGCATACTTATGTGTGACACCCAGGATGGAAAAAAAAACACACACACAAGATCTGTGGATAGATATGAGGAATGTTATAGGGACCTACATATATCACGAAACAGCAGACTCTTTCCTTGGACGAAAACGAAAGAAAAAGGCAAAACCATGGATAAGCGAAAAAATGTATCAGTCCGGCAAACAGAAATCCATAATACAAAAAAAAAAATAATAATAATAATAAAATGTTATAGTTATGTCAAAAGCAAATCAAAGAAGATAAACAAGCCTGGCTAAAAAGGGAATGCCGTAACATCAATCTATTTGACCGTTGCAATGTGTCAAAGGAAATGCATGAAAAAATCAATACATATATAATGAAACAAAGGCAGTTCAAGCCTAATCAGTTGACAATAAAAGACTCTAGAGGACATACCCTAACAGATCCTTAACAAATCATGATGCGATAAAAGGGAGTATGGAGAACAACTCTTCACATCACAGCAGGCGAAGGACATAGACTTTCAAAACAATATAAAACCAAAAGAACCAGTACCATGATACACGAAATAGAAAAGGCTTTATCAAGACTAAAGAATGGTAAATCTCCGGATCTGGATGGCATCCCAGCAGAACTTATAAAAGTTATCATAGAAAAACTAAATGAAATTCACAAAGAGGCATACATCATCTTCATAGACTACATACAGCAAAGCGTTTGATAGTGTTGAGCTTGAACAACTTTTTCAGACCCTACACTACATGGGTTTCCCCATCACATCTTGTTGCCCTCATACATTCTTTGTACACAAGCCAGGAACTTAGAATTAGCTGGAACAACAACCACACCGAACGCTTCACAATGGAAGCAAGTGTAAGACAAGGCTGCATTCTGTCACCGTACCTATTCAGCACATAGACGTCTACACCGAACATATGATGAGAGAAGCAGCT
This sequence comes from Berghia stephanieae, assembly GCF_034508935.2. Classification (NCBI taxonomy): domain Eukaryota; kingdom Metazoa; phylum Mollusca; class Gastropoda; order Nudibranchia; family Aeolidiidae; genus Berghia; species Berghia stephanieae. Next base: position 26,585,496 of record NC_088368.1, on the reverse strand, counting down.
GCTGAAAATTTTGGGATTAAAATAGGAAGTCGAAAAATTTCAAATCTCAGATATGCAGATGACACCGCAATCCTTACTAACAACAACTCAGAGGCAACAACATTCATTAATGATCTAAACAACGCATGTGAGCTTAAAGGCCTCGAGTTAAATGTTAAAATGCACCCTAATGAAAGATGTGGTGCAGAGGAAACTGGAGGGGCAAGCGAAGAAGAGAAAGACCGAGACCCAGTTATATAAACATCCTAGAATTGACAGATATGAATGGAAGAGAGTCACACGATACCCCAACAGACGAAAGGAATGGGCAGACATAATTTATCATCTCAGAGTGCGGGTAGCCAACGTCAATGAGGACGACGCCGGATAGTAAGTTTGCATTGTCCTCTTTTTACATTGTAAGGCGGTGTGTCCACCAACGTGGAAACGATCCATAAACGACACGTCTTTTTGTGCGGGAGGCAGCAGCAGCCACTACCAACACCCTTATTATCCCGGTTTTTCCATATAGTTCGTCATACCTTACATCGGATCTCCGCCGCCAATATACAAACCCCGCTAGTGGGAAGATATTCGGCATACCTAGCAAATTCTCAAACAGACATCCCCAAAAACAACTGTCTTACAACACGAAGTGTAAATACACGGTCTTCTGCGAACCTGGATGCAGAGCCCAGCCTGTGCCTGCACCGGTCACCAGGCAGGATACAACAGCCTAAGCCTTCACAACCACGTCCATGGTTGAAGCTCTGGCGGGGGTCGTCTGGGTCAATTACTCCTACCTGCCAGGAGTTTTCTCCCACCTACTAGGAGGTTTGGTTCCCACTTCGGCTGCACTGTTGGTCCGAGTCACGCGCACCTCCTACCCTCAAAGTAGGTGCCAAGTTCTCACACCTAGGTCTCGTACATCTCCTACCTGCTAGTGCTAGGTTTTGCCAAGTTCCCACGATTGAGCCCCGTACGCCTCCTTCCGGCAACGATATGATGATGAGAATTCAATCAACTTGGGCGCTTCATTGCTGTATTGTTCTTTTGATGAAAAGTAGTCATAGCCATTCAGTTAACTATAAGGTGCATAATTTTTAAAGAAAGTAAGTTTTGTTTATGAACAAATAAACAAAATTATATTTAAAGAAAGAACGTGAAATCAACTACCAGTACCTCAGGGACATTTTGGAAATGGTAATTTATTTATGACTAAAATAAATAAAAACGATCAAAGAAACAAACAAATAATATAACATTACATCATATTATTTTATTTTTTTTAAAACTATGTTTGATGTTAATAATTGATTGGTCAAAATATTTTTTGACAGTTTCTTGTGGAAAGCCAAATGTTAATGAATATGTGCTGGTTAATTATTATATATAATTTGCTTTTAGGTTGATGTTACAAACAAAATATTTGACCTTTCATCCGCGTCAATGTGGTGTTTTATTGGAATGGACTAGTTAAAGATTAACGAGTTTAAAGCCAAAATTAAGAGAATTGGGAAATGTTAAAAAAAATTATTAATAAAAAAATCCTCAATGATAACTTTTATTTCAACTCACTTTTTTAAAGAAATAGATTTCAATATTAAGCATCAGTTCATCCAACGTGAATATTCTTGCAGGTCTCATATCATGACCGGACCCAATTATGACCTCATTTTAATATTGTTGTAACGGACAGTATTCTGCGTTGGTTTGAGAGTACAACACCGAGACCGAACAATACGGGGTATCAGGCATGCAAAGGTTCACACGTAGGTTCATCCCAATATAAAACCTATGAGACGATTGGCCGTATTAAATTTCTGCCAAAAAATCTACCTCCCGGAGTATTAAGGTTGGCAGTCGCTTGAAGACAGGTCAGTCATACTTTTCTTTACATTTTGGTAATTTGTCGTGAAGTTCTTTAAATAGTTAATTACTCGATAGGGCAGCCACAATTTTCCATCCTTCCTCATAGTACAATCAATACATTTGCATCATCAATCTTGCTGGAGGTCACTTGCAGTGTCTTCTGTCCCGCTGTACCTGTTTTCCGATTTGCTTTCTATCTTCTTTGTCTTGGAATGAGATTACTTGGTTTGTCCTGGCTATGGCCGGAGTCTTTGGCAAAGGGGGAAACCGTCAAATGTATAGTATTAGTTTTGGAAGATATTTCTTTGTAAAATAATGTTATATACTGTAATTTTTTTAAATTTTTTTTTAATATCATGTTTTGTAAGCATTTGAATTTGTTCTTCATGGTGGGATCCTGTGCTCGTGTCAATAACATCTCAAAGAACTCAGCTTTTTCCATAGATTCGAGCATTTATTCTTCTCTCTTTACTACCTATACACAAATGGAGCTATTCCTTTCGCTATGTGATGTGTGGTTATAGTTTGAAAATAGACACTTGTAAACAAACTAAAAATCCCATTCACATTGGTTACGGCTACGGCGAAAGCAAAAGTATTCCGACGAAAATAATAGTGCCAATCAACTAGAGGATGCATTAAACAAGATATAAACAACAACAACAAAATAATACATCAAGCTCACCATTGTTTAGGAGAACAAACTCGGCCTCCGAGCAGGGGAAATTAATTTTTTCCCCTGACTCGAATTTGATACCTACTAATGGCGCCATCTTGAGATTGGAAAGGGCGGGTAGATGTGCCAGGGTTGTGAGCTTATTTTTATAAAACATGCCATACTACTTTTGGAAACAGGACAAATATTATAGATATCGCTTTCTTTTTTGCAAAAATGCATATATAATAAAATAAAAATTCTCATTGTTTGTCATGCGGTCAATACTTTATAATTATCTATCATTTAGGTAAAATTACACTTAATTTTAGCAAAAGACTCCCCAAATACCAAACTATCAAACCCAGTTAAAATCGTTTTTTTTTTGCCAAACTGGTAATTCTGCATTGACGCATGCGCACTTTAACCCGCCAAAAAAAGTTGTCTCACTTGTGCTAGCTTGTGCCTCGCTGGGGTGACGCCCCCAGCTGGCTTTTTGTCCCACTATAGGCTAGCTCGCCTATGAGACAAGCTACTGGATGAGACTTTTAGGCTGGCGCTGAAATTACTTGAATGTGTCACAAAAGGCAGTACAATCCTTTAAAACAAAACAATCTTCCCTGACATGTAGAATTACACAATTATTATTATTATTATTATTATTATTATTATTATTATTATTATTATTATTATTATTATTATTATTATTATTATGATTATTATTACTTTTGTTGTTTTTATTATTATTATTATTATTATTATTATTATTAATAATAATAATATTATTATTATTAATATCATTATTATTAATAACATTATTATTACTATTACTATTATTATTATATAGTTTGTGGTTATATATGGTATTATTTTACTTTTCCCCACAATTATTAGTGTTAACATATTGTTTTGTTAATATATAATATGTCAAGAGAGGGAGAGGGGGAGAGAGAGAGAGAGAGAGAGAGAGAGAGAGAGAGAGAGAGAGAGAGAGAGAGAGAGAGAGAGAGAGAGAGAGAAATTGTTTGTTTGTTCTTAAGGGTTTCAAGGCTCTGGCAACACATTTAGGTCATATCAGCGCCAGTAAAAAGGAAGAAAATTGAATAGGAAAAACATTCTTGATGTACAATTAAAAGGACTTGAGGAAAAAGATCACACTAAGAGGAATACACTCAAATGTTTACAAGTCACGTGTTAAAAATAAAAAATAACAGTAAATAACAGTCCCAGCCAAGGACTCCGGCCAGGGTCAGGACAAAAACTAAGTTATCTCATTCCAAGACAAATAAGAGATAAGAGATAATATCTCATTCGTCTATAGTGTTTCATGCATCCTGTTTTGTTGATAAAGGGGAAACCCGAAACGTCCATTTGATCTGTTTTCGTACGAGTACATTCAATTTAAGCTGACATTCAATTTCACATTGTTATTCATTAATATCACAGAAAATCGCGGGTTTCTGTCATCGTGGTTTTTCGCGGCCGCAATGGTAAATTTGCGGCCGCAAAATTCGCACTTTCCCGCTATATACCGCAAAGTTTACAATTTTTCATGAAAATTCTCTATTTTGCACTATTTTTTAACCCCGGTGGTAAAATTGGGCAAAATTTGAGTTTTCAATGACAATTTTCCGCGATGTCAGTGTAATGAAAATTTGATGCTTCTCTTTGCAGGCTTCGGTCTCTTGTTTTGATATAAGGTTGATGTCTTTAATCATTTTTCTTTGTGGTTTGCACCTGAGTGACTTTTTGTTTGCATCTTTAGCTACTGTTGGCAAAATGTGGCAAAGTTTTCCGTTTTTGTATGGCACAATTTGGGATTTCAAATGGCAATTTTCCGCGCTACCAGGGGTTTGAAACCAGAGCTGATTTTATTTCAGCGGGAAACTTCTTTAAAAAAGCGGGAAATTCCCACCTATGTTGTTGGCTTCACGAGTCATTTTTTCTCTTCCACGTCTGTTGCCATCAAATTTTGTGATTTATTGGTGAAAGCCTACCAATAACAATACATAAACTTGAAACTTCGAACTCTTATTAGGAGTCTGACTCAAAATAAATTGTCTTGAATTGCGCTTAGATTTCCTGATGGAATAGCTGATGTATTTTGGTTTGGGACAACATACACGTCAATGGATACTACTCTTACTCTTATGAGGGATCTTGATGTTGCCGCTGGGCAAGAGCTTGCGTGCCCCAATGACTCCAAGGGTGCTGCAACCAAAGAGCGTGTAGGTAACGATTGTTATGTTACCAAGAGCTCTCACTTCCCGCTTTTGGTGAAGCCACGCATCTTCCGTCTTCTACTCGTATTTTCTTCATTGTATCAGTAAGCCTAGCGCGCATGATACACGCGGAGCACACCCACCTCGCTGTCTCGCCTGGCACGCGACAATAGCATTGCGGTTAAGAGAAGTGAGAGCTCTTGGTAACTTCGTTACCCTACACACTCTTTGCTGCAACACACACACACACATAAATACACAAACAAACACACAAGCAGAAAGACTAAACACAATTACATTTGTATTGAACACTCAAGCAGTGACTAAAGTTTATTACTGCATTAAAATGTAGGGTTTGTGGTTACAGCATGAATAAAGAGTGAAATAGAAAAAAAAGAAACCAAAACGTTTCCATATCATATCTCTAGTGTAACACTTAATTATTATGTAAATTAAATAATGCGCCACTCTTTTCTGATTCAGCATAAATATTGATTGTAATTTACATTACAAAATTACATACCATGTAATTGTGAGGCAAAAGTACTTCACAACAATTTATGAGTGCTAAAAAAAACATTTACTTGTTACTGATAATTTTATTATTCTATACTCACTTTGAAAAGAAAATGTTATAAAACTACAAATAACTCAACACATGAATTAATAATATCACATTTATAAAATTACTATAGAGTGATGGAATATTAACAATATAATTATCTAAAAACTCTATGATAAAATGTAAAACTCGAACAACCATTTAAATCGTAATGATACGGTTATATTATGATAAATTGATACATAAAATATGTAATAATTAATCACAACCACAAAAAAAAATCAAATATCAAAACTAAATAAACCACCGAGTCACCCCAAACAATCACATAACCGAAAAGCGAAAGGGAATGTTTGAGAGTCTAAATAGTACAAATGTTGTGAATACAATGCCTTCTTGGAGCAAGTGGACTTTACAGAATAAATACAAAATGAATTATTTTGGGATCAGACAATTGAAGAGATCAACCTCAAAATTATCAAGATTTTCTGAATATTTCAATCCATTCCTGTCTGTCGCAGCTTGATAATTAAATCTTCTGTTACCGTCTGCAAATTCTTTTTTTTTTTCATTCACAGGAGCAACATCACAGCCAAAGGTAACATTTGTAATTCTTGGGCAAGGGTAGCCGAGTTCCTTTCTTCTCAAATGGCTACTCCTATAGACTTAATATATATTTATATGGGAGATTTGCTGACCAATATAAGGCTTTGCTTTATTTCAGTCTGGTGAATTCACTGAAAGTGTTTAATGTTTTGACCGAGAGTGTTTAAAATGATGAATTTTTAAAATGTGGACTACAATGTCAGATGACGGTGAGAGAAACTACATAGAAAAGGAGCAATACCCATGTTTGTTCTTTATTTATAAGAACACACTGTGGAAGGATCCCATTTCTAACTACTTGCTTCTTGCTTCCATGATAACTTCACATGCATACATTTGAGAGATTAAAGACTCAAAAACGATTGTAAAGAAAACAAAAAGACAAGTTACAAATGCCATCACCTCAAAGATCATACTATCTCTTAACCCCTAATGTACCATCCAACCTCTATATGTAATTCAGGCCAAGTCCGGGAATATCTATGGGAAAATTCTCACCATAGTTTTCAAAAATTCGCTCCTTGGCAAGAACGCGATTATGCACACACATGTACAGTGCTTTTCAGACTTGTACTTAAGAGAAAATATACAAATGCAGATTAGATAGCATCATGTAATTCATGCAAAAAGGCTCCCTGACAGTCTTGACAGGTATGTAGGAGGTTGGTTCTCCATGGAGCACACTACCATGCCTGGGACACTAACCAAGTTATGCATTAAATTGAAATGTCAATTAAGCATTTTACCAGCATACATAATCATACATTTAATTGTTATACTTTGGCAGCCGAGGCTGATCAAGATAGTCAGCAGCCCAATATGCAGAAAATAGGGTCGAAATTTGGGTTAAGAGATTGAAAAGGTGAGGAGTGACAGGAAAGAAAAATAAAAGAGTCTCAATGACAAATATACGAAGAGGTTTATTTAACAATTACAGCCAAAGTGATGAGAAATGATTTGTTATCGATCACTCTGAAGGATAACAATGATTCTGTAAAAAAAAAAACTATAGCAAAGCGAGAGAAGAAAAAAAAAGAAAATTTTTATTTAAAGACAATAACAAAGACGAAGTTGTGCTTATGACAAGATGAAAGCGTGTCAAAGTTACTTTTACAAATACCGGAGAGCATATTCTAACTATAAAGAAAAGGTCATCTACATTACAATTTCTTTAAAAGATAATAGCGTACATATAAAAAAATATTGCAGTATTATACAAATATTATTTGTAAAATTTTACGTGGTATGAGTTGGGAGGGTACAGGATAAAACAAAACAAACTAATTTCTTGGAGAAAATTATCATCAGCTGATTAGTAATCAATGCCTTTAATAGGTTAGATTTGTTAAACGTTACAAAACAGTAAAGCAATAAAAATAATTCTCCAATAAAAAGTTAGAAAAGAAAGCTTCCAAAAATATGAAAGCATCAACCACCAACCAAATAAACCAATAATCCACTGCTGTGTATATTAAATGAGAAATATATCAATTACCATAACATTATTATATATAAATAATAATGAAGGTTGAATGAAATATTGAGGGGAAAGCAAAATAGAAGGAAAAAAAAAAGGAATTCACAATTATATTCGTTCAAATAAGTCAAATATAGTGTATTCTAATTGATAAAAAAGTATCTAGAAAAAGCCCTGTCAAAGTCAACAGGATTCATACACCAGAACAATCCGATCAAAAAAAAAAAAAAAGACCATCATTTCAGCTCTTATATTATCTTATTTAAGTACTGCTTATGGATCTACATAAGAGTGGAAAGATTTAACACTAAAGTTGACATGAAAGAAGAGACAAAAAGTAAAGCAAATTGGAATTCAGAATATACATTTTAGCCAAATAGTAAGGTACTTAAATGATTAAAATTTCAATTACTTTTCTTTCAGACTCCAGTTTCATTGGAGAGATGGTAAAAACTTTTCCAAGGATTGGAATTTCATTATCATGAGAAAAAAAATCATTTATCAACGTTTTGATTCTGGTGCACAAATTCTGTAACAGTCATGGAGACAGACAGTGAACAGCATGGTAGAATCTAGTTGACGAAAAGTTGCTGAGTGAAATCGACGTAGTCGTAAGAGTCGGGGACAGTTCTGCCTGTTTTGTCCACATATGGACTCATTCTGCTTATACAGTAGTCTGCTTGTTCCTTTGTCAGGTTCTGCAAATGAAGTAAGTAAATAAATAAATGAATAAATCAATATAAATTAGTAAATAAAAAAATAAATAAAAGATAAATAAAATGAATAAGAATAAGAAACGAAGGAATGAACAAACCAATAAATAAGTAAATAATTATTGTTTGCTTTTGTTTATAAGGATTATACGGCACTTGCTATACATTAAGGTCATACAAGCACCAGTAAATAAATAACAAAAAAGAGATAATGGCAATTTGGTGAAGCCATAATTGAAACCAGCACATAATACCATAGTTATGTAATATGAGGTTAATTACTTATACTATCGTTCACACATCCGTTCCAGTCATAGGATTTCATTCCACTTTTTGCAATATTACATTAATTGTACACTTGCCAAACAACCTCAACCATTAAAAATTATCTATCATATCCCTCCCTCCATCTGACATAATTCATTTTCTCTTTGTTGCCAGTCATTCACCTGATCAGTTAAGACCTTGGATATTAAGAAGAGAAAAAAAAGAAAGAAAAAAACTTTAATTCAACCTTTCTAGTTCAGGCCTTCACTCCATATTTTATAACTGAATAACAGAATGGAATTTAGCATTTGGCCACTCACCGCATATAACTCCTGGGCAGTAATGTAAGGCTTTTCTCCAGACGTGAGAGCCCTGAATGCTTGCTCAACCTCTGAACTGGACTGGACATTCTCTGTTTCCCGACTTATCATGAAGGCCATATATTCTTGTAATGACACGAAACCATCTCTGTAAAAAACAGCAGGGGATCGCATTAATTACATTTAAAATGAAAGGAGAAGCACAAAGGTAATGAAGCAACTGAAAGTGAATAATAATCATTTGTTAAAATTAAACTTACAAAGCCTAAAACTTGAAAAGAAAAAGAAATATAGAAATAGTGAAAGAAGGTGATGTCAACGGAACGTTTGAACATCACAATCTGAAACTATTACTTCACTAACCTGGACATTAAAACATAATAAATTGTGATTGATAACAGAGTACTAGTAAATGAGTGAATAATGTAGAATGACTACCAGACAAGCTAATGATTAAACTCATCATCATCATCATTGCCTTTTTCACCCTGGGTCAGGGTATAGGCCACAGACAAACAGTTTCCATCCTTCTCTATCCTGAGCCAACTTTTTTATCTCATTCCAGGTCTTACCACTTCTCTGTATATCAGCTTCTTTAATTCTTCTCCATGTTCCTCGTGGCCTTCCCCTTGATCTTCTGCCCTGAGGGTTCCAGTCCAATACTTTCTTTGTTATAGTTGAGTCATTCTTTCTAAGCGTGTGTCCAATCCATCTCCATCGTCTTCTTCCTATATCCTCTCCCACTGGTTTCTGTTGTGTTCTTTTCCATACTTCTTCATTTTTTATTCTATCCATCCATTTTATTCTGAGTAGCTTACGCATGCACCTGTTTACGAAAATCTGTACCCTCCTTATACATGCCTGTGATGCGTTCCAAGTTTCACATCCATACAGTAGGACAGACTTCACGTTTGAGTTGAAAAGTCTTAGCTTTAGTTGAAGGGAGATATCTTTAGTTCTCCAAACTCTGTTCAAAGATGTGAATGCAGCCTGTGCCTTTCCTATTCGTGCTTTCACCTCTGCTTCCGTGCCTCCATCCTTGTCAATTATACTTCCGAGATAGCAGAAAGTGTCTATATCTTCGAGTTCCTGATCTTTAACTTTGATCTGCTCCCTTTGACGCGTACCTATCCTCAAGACCTTTGACTTTGCAGGGTGAATTCTTAGACCAATTGATTCCGACAGGCTGTTTATAATTGTGGTTTTTTCTTGCATCTGGTCCTGGGTGTGGGACAAAAGAGCCAGATCATCTGCAAAATCCAGATCATCCAACTGTGTCCAGGGGGTCCACTGTATCCCATTTCTTCTCCCTTTGGAGGTTTCCTTCATTAGCCAATCAATGGCAAGGATGAACAGGAATGGAGAGAGCAAGCATCCCTGCTTGACACCAGTCTTAATTTCAAAGCTGTCAGTAAGCTGATCTTCATGTACAACCCTGCAACTTGATCCTTCATATATTTCCTTAATGAGGTTTACTATCTTTTCAGGGAGTCCATAATGTGCCAGAATTTTCCACAATGTTGCTCTGTCAATACTGTCGAAAGCCTTCTCGTAATCCAGAAAGTTGACAATAAGAGGAGAGTTCCATTCTATAGACTGTTCCACTATGACTCGCAGAGAGGCAATCTGGTCGGTGGTTGAACGGTTTTTTCGAAAACCTGCCTGTTCGTCCCGCAGTTTAGCATCTGTTGCATTCTTAATTCTCTCTAAAATAATACGGTTGAAAACCTTTCCTGGGATAGAAAGAAGAGTGATGCCTCGATAATTATTACAATTACTGAGGTCCCCTTTCTTTGGAAGCTTGATAAGATGTCCTTCCTTCCAATCCTTTGGGAATATCCCGTCATTCCAGATTCTCTCAAATAGTGGGTGCAGGGCCTCAGCATTTCTTTCCGCATCAACTTTTAGAGCCTCCGGTGGAATCTGGTCTGGTCCAGCAGCTTTCCCCCTTTTCATCTTGTTAATGGCACCCACAATCTCTGCTATCGATGGTGGATCACAGCTAATTGGTAGCTCATTCCTTGCAGGCAAAATTTCTGGCTGGTTGTCTGGTGGTGGTCTGTTCAGAAGGCAGTTGAAATGTTCCCTCCATCGTTCAGATTGAGCCTCTTTTCCAAAAATAGTTTTCCCATCTTTGTCTTTGACTGGTACCTCTGGTTTCCCATATTTTCCAGCAAGTGTCTTGGTAGTTTGATAAAGGATCCTCATGTGTCCTCCAGTCGCTGCTGCTTCTGCTTTCTCTGCAAGTCTGTTCATGAATGCTTCCTTGTCTTTCTTCACAGATCTTTTGACTTCCTTAGCTATGGCTCGATACTGCTCTTGTGCATCCAGTCTTGAAGCCCTTGTTCGGCTTGCATTCACTTGTTCCTTCCTTGTTCTCCTCTTTTCAATAAGGTCCAAGGTGGTTGGACTTATCCATTCTTTATGTTCTGATTTCTTTACCCCCAATACCTCGTGGCAAGTTGTTATGTAGACTTCCTTGATCTTTGCCCAATGTGACTCTACATCTATGTCCTCCTCGAGCTCAGTAAGAGGTTGGAATCTATTACTCAATTGTAGTTTGAATTCCTCATTCTTTTCCCCATCAAGTGCATTCAACTCGAATTTTCTTCTTGTATGTGATCTGGCCCCGTGTTTTCTGAGTCGGAGCTTAAGCTTTGCCAATAGCAGGTGGTGGTCTGATCCAACATCTGCCCCTCTCCGTACTGTCACATCTTCCAATGAACGTCTGAATCTACGAGAGATACAAAAATGATCAATCTGATTCTCTGTCATACCATCTGGTGAGACCCAAGTTGCTTTGTGGATCCTCTTATGGGGGAACACTGATCCTCCAATCACGAAACTGTTGAATGCACAGAAATTTGCAAATCTCTCACCATTATCATTCATTTCTCCCATGCCATGACGTCCCATGATACCTTCATAGCCTACGTTATCCTGTCCCACTTTTGCATTAGCATCTCCCATCAATATGTTGATGTCTTTCCTTGGCAACTTGTCAATGACTTGTTGTAGCAGACCATAAAATGTATCTTTGTCCTCATCTGTTGCATCATTTGTTGGGGCATAGATCTGTACAATGTTCATGCTGATCTTCTTACTCCGTGTTGTAAAGGACGCCATGATGATCCTTTCTCCGCATTGTTCCCATCCTCTCAGTGACTTCTGGGCAAACTTGCTTAGAATTATTCCTACTCCCTGTATATGAATCCCGTCCCCTCTCCCTGAATATAAAATCTTCTCCCCAGACTTGAGGTGTTTCTGTCCGGATTGTATCCAGTGGGTTTCGCTTACTCCAAGTATATGCAGCCTGTATCTTCTCATCTCAGTCACAACTTGAGAGCTTTTTCCTGCTTCATACATGGTGCGAACGTTCCACGACGCAATTCGAAGCTGCTTGTTTGGCGAAGACGTCATCGGGTCAGCAGAGTCCTTTCGGCTTTGTCTGTTGTCCTTCATAAATTCTGATATTCCAGAAACTCTTCGGTCGCCCAAGCTAAAAAAAGGATTTGGTTTGTCTGTCTGTGTTTCTGTAACGGTTAGAGTTTAACGGAAAGGGGTGTTAACCCTTTGCCAACCCCCAACCTGGAGGACCAGGTGACTCAAAGATGGAGGAATCACACACCATTAGTCGCCTTTTACGACACGCTGGCTTGGCGTTGGGCTATTCTTGACCCTCTCAGTTGAGGGACCCCGGACACCACACGGGGAATTAAACTCATAGTTACAACCAATTGTTTTTCTTTAGAAATCAAATACATTTACCAGATGTGCAACTTTTAGGCTTTTTCACCTGTAGGCCACTGATTTGAGCCCCACTGTGGTGGTGCATAATTAAGTCCTTGGAAAAGGCTCTTGACTCACATTCTTTCCCCATACTCACATGTAAAATAGTACCTAGCCGGTAACAGCATTATCTCTGTCAAAAAGAAATTGCAATAGCACCTTAAGGGCGTTATGCATATTCCTGCATGTTAATTACTGGCTTGGGATCACTTATAAAGCAATCAGACCACATTTAGTATTGGATCTTGTGCAATATAAGAGCTCACGTTATGGGCTTTTAAAAAATAATATTTGACCAGTGTAATAGGACGTCTTTTAGATCTTACCTGTTGGGATCAACCATGTCTAGAATGGCTGTGAATTCTGGGTCTGTCTGTCCTTCTTCCACCATGGGTAAATCGTAACCAAGGGCACGGAGACAAGACTTGAACTCTTGGTGATCTAGTTTGCCACTCTTGTCTTTGTCAAAGTGTCTGTCAAAGATAGGAAAAATATATCTTAATCAATATACCAGATCTTGTTGAAAACCCAGACAATTAAAGGAAAATATAGAGGATTAATTGATTTTTATTTCACCCTATCTTCTCTTACTCTTGCTCATTTTAATTTCATGAGAGATATGACTCATATTCTATATTCATCATTCTGTCATCTTTGAAGTTAGCAAAAAAAAAAAAAATAAATAAATAAATTCCAACCAGTTGTGGATAGAAACCAAACTTGTTCAAGTGTAAATTGAATGTTCTACTTATTTAACGACAAGATTTTCAAGTCTAACTTTTAAAAATGTCTTCATTTTCCAATCATAACTTGATACTTTCAAGAACAAAATCCTTTAATTTGAGCCTTTTTACAGGTGTGGCGTGCCTACCCTCAATTTCAAGTTTCAATGACATTGCATGAATAAAACATGTACTGTTTAATTCAATACAGATAAATCAAAATAACCAATGCCCCAAAAAAAAATTCATACTTGAACATCATGGAGAATTCTCTTAGGGCATCCTCGGAAACGCCACTCCTGTTTCTGGCCTCAATCTGTTGCTCCAAATTGTGTTGCATCCTCATGCACAACTGATCAAGTTGATCCCACTGCTGGGCCAATCCCACAGTGCTGTGTTCTGTGTATCTGTGAACAAAAAATATTTACAACGTTTTATAAAGACCATATGGGACAAAAAAAAAACCCCACTGAAAACTTGAAATAAAAAATTAATACGTTTATAAGGCATACTCATCCTCATCAAACTCTTACAATACCCTTCATAATTTTATCATATCTTTTTCTCACCGGCAACATAGAATAAAGTTTTAAAATAAATAGAATTGTGTTAGTAATAGTTTGAGCAGTTTTGCAACTGTAACACTGTAATGTCATTGAAGCTCCAGAAAAAGGAAAATAGTGGGACAATCTATATATTTTTATTTATTTTTCTCACTTGTCTGTGCTAACAAGTTACTGAGAAAAACTAAGACAGCCAGAATACAAAAAATTGTACTGGAATGATGCAATCAAAAGCAAAACAGCAATCAATGAATACAATTTTAAAAAGCTAATTTTTCTTGTATATCACAATAAACCAACCTGTTGTCTAAAATCAGCCTCTCTTCCATGGCAGCTCCAAGCTCTTCCACTTTCTTAAGATGCCCCTTCTGTGATCGCACTTCAGTGGCCTTTTTCTGAAGAAATTTAAAAAAAAAATGTTTTCAGTAATTCAATTGCACAATCATTTGTTTTTCATAAAGCCTCATCCTAGATCCTTAAAGGATATTAAGTCAACTGTATAGATATCTTCAAGGACAATACTTAAATAAAATAAAATAAAATGTCCTTTATTCATCCCCATGGGGAAATTTCTCTTTAGGGTCTATTCCAAGGGAAGACTGGAATAACCCAGGCGTCATAAACAGTGCAGCGCCGCAAAGTGAGCTAGGGCGAAGTAACTTGCTCCAGGCCAAAAAGCGCGGCAGATGATCGAACTCAGTACCTTTTGGGTACAGAGCAAAGACTGCAACACTGAGCCACGCTGGTTCATAAATATTAACATTAATTTGTATTTGCGATTATAACCCACCAGTCAAAATGGGATGAAAGGAGGGGAGAAGATTGACTATGTCTATAATTACATTATCAATATCCTCATCATTATCATAAAGTTTATCTTGGTGGCTTCCAGTTGTTCTTCCAGAGTTCCAGATCCTTCCATCATGGCAGCCCTGTGATTAAAAAATATTCAATGAGAAACAGCCATCAAGAATCAAAATTCCATGTTTTTCCTGATTGATTCTTGCCATTAAAATAAGAAAAACAATACATTATGTGAAAGAAATAGGCAACAATGAGCTTCATATACAGCCATGAGGAAAAGGTATATCACTCATGATAATATCACCATGGCTAAATTTACATTCTGACTGGTATGGCTTTTTTTATCCAACTATACAACTGTGTCAAACCGCAACAATTAAAGTGAATGGTTCTCTCATAGTTATTTCAGTTATTTTTTTAAAAAAACATATTAAGAAGAAGAAGGAAGGAGGGTTGGAGAGTGGGAGGAAGAGAATTGATAATTAGGACTGATATAAATCATCCATTTTTAAACACGTATAATAATTTGACCATCAAAAGAATTCGTTGAAATGATCAAACTTGGGATAGGAGTCAGGGTTCATTACGAACTGTGACTGGCTGCGATGACATTAATAGAGGCTTCATACATCATTAACCCCCCCCCCCCCCCCTTTACAATGCAACATCAGAGGATCAGATCCTGTCTACAAACTAATGAGCTGTTACAGACCTGCCACAGACAACTAACAAGAAATCTGTATATTTTAGGTAAAAATCCAAATGAGAAGAATATAATCTGTATAAACCCAAACTGCGTGAGTTTGACCATTGTTCATATAGCATGTCACATTACAATATTTAATCAAGAACTGGTGTAGTGGAGTTCAATTTGAAAACATATCCATTTCTGGGCAAAATAACATTATTTTTCTTTCACCAATTTTAAATTAAAAACAAACTTTAAAATCTGATCTGGATCCCAAAATAATAAAAAAAATCCGAATTTTGACGAATTTCAGCCCCCCAAAAAACCTGTATTATATCTGTATCAGTGGCAGGTCTGCTATTGTACTTGTCCAGCTTGTATTGGAAGTTAATGAATAAACCTCAAATCCAACCTAGCTTAATCATGCACTGTTCGGTGGTCACTGTTTCTATGTAAAGTCCTCGGGAATCAAGCAGAGCATACTTGTAGCTGGCCTGTGCTTATATTAAGCGGATTTTGATTCTTGAGGTCACCAATGCCTAGATTTGTTGATTTATTTATGTTTTCTCATTTCTTTCTCATCTATCAATTCATTAAAAATCATCAATTCTATATTGAATACAGGCAAAGAGCACAGCAATTACCAACAACATTGGGAGAGGAGGATGGAGTGGATTTTTAGTCTTCTGCTCACAGATGAAAAGATGTGTCTTGATTGCGAAATACACTAAGTAAACAGTTCCTTTCTTCATCAATCATGTCAACAGAAAGGAAAACAGTTTAATTTCTTTGGAACATGCTTGTTAGATTGGGTCGACAATAGGAGAGACAGAACGTTTAAATCATGACTAATCATCATGACAAAAACATGGTCATGTACCTAAGTTTTGAAGAAATTTATAAAATGCATTTCCACTTTTAATACAAATCTGAAAAAAGTGTGTATGAAACAGTGCCGGACAAAACAGAGAGAAAATTACAAGAAATAAAAACCATCCCCCAAAATATCAGCCTGCCTCAAACCTCAGACCTCCTGATTACTGTGTCAGATGTGCTACCATTATGCCAGAGGTTGCCCAATAGTTGGGACGATTTAATGCTTTAAATTTAGGCATTAAGTCGACCCAACTATCAGGTAACGGGTCGATTTTATGCATTAAATTGTCCCAACTAATGGATAACCTCTGCAGTGTAATGGTAGCAACATTTGACCAGTAATTAAGAGTCTTAGGTTTGACCCCTCGTTGAGGCACGCTAATTTTTTGGAATGTTTTTTTTGCTATGTGCTTTGTTTGGCACTGTTTCGTACATACTTTTCATATCTTTCATCTTACAACAGTGCCTGTTCCCTAATTTGTCACTCTTTTAAAATCCATGCGATTAACAATTTTCACTTCCAATTTTAACGACAGCATTGGGGGGGATATTGTTAGAACAATGAAAAGCAAACAGATCTAAATTCAATCGAATGCATCAACTCCTAACAGACATACTAGCAGCGTTGTCCATCATGAAAATGATAAAAAATATAAAGGATATAAAAGGGAGAAAGAAGGGATTCATTGAAGTCAGAAATAAAAACAGAAAAGAAAGAAAGGGAAGTAAATGATGAAATTGAAGGGATAGCAAGCATATAAAGTTTGTTTTTTTTTTAATCGACTGCCTCTGGTTAAGTAAGATGAAGAAACGCTTTCTGGAGGGACAGTAGGTGTTAAATGTTCACTCCCTTATATCAAAGTCCAGTTCAGTATCAGGTTCAAGTGAATATACCATGCAATGCAACTGTTTGCGGATGATTAGTGAATGATCACATTTCACAAGATATCTTGGTCAATCTCAAGTTTTAAAATTCAAATAATAAAATAGTTCAGATAGACAGGCAAGCATTCAATAGATCGCAGAGCACCAAGCATTGACTGCTGGATTATGGTTGAAAAAGGCAAGACTTTAAAAAGAGAGAAAAAAAAGAAAAAAAAGAAGAAAAAAAAGACAGGCAGCAAGCATTAGCTACCCGTCCAAGAGCCACATCCTGAATGAAATAAAAACATTTGAGTTACAAATTCAATTTTGTTTTATAGCTAATATAGAAACAAAACTTTAGCAAACAAGAACAATGTAAGTTATTTTTTATTTTCTTTGAATGACTAAAAACAGAATTGTATGTCTCGAAATTTGTTTTGGAAAGGGGCGTGTTTTTATTTTCCTGTTTTTTCTTTACACGGGGGGGGGGGGGGGGGGGGGGGGGGAGTGATGACAATTTTTGTTGTTCTCAAACTGTCAACTTCTTGCTGTCACTAGCATGATTAATTTGAAGATGACTTCAGGCAGAGAGAACATGATGAAACGAAGTACTTTGATAAAAATGCTATTTATATAAGGATGAATTATTCCTGTTATTAATCCCCGTGAGGAAACTTGTCTTTGGGGTCAATATCAAAAGAAGATTGAAATAACCTATGCATCTTCCACAGTGACTTCATCAAGGTGTGTCAGTCAAACATACTGTACCTCCTGGTTACAAAGCAAGGACCTTACCATTGCCCTGTATAGCAACTTTTCATTGTAATTATAACTTTTCAAATTATCATACAATAAATTTTGCTGTAACAGGATAACATGTCCGAAATGTTACATTTTAAAACAATATGTATCAATTTACAGCTACTCCTTACCTAGTCTGTGTCAACCATGAATGGAAATTATTAGCTGCCTGGGCAAACTGTTTCCTCAACTGGTCGTTTTCTTCTTGACGGGCACTCTCTTTCTCCAGGTCATTGTCTCTTTCCTATTAAAAAGGAGATGTTACCAAAGTTTAACTCATATCATACAAGAGATGAAGTGAGTAGAAAAGTGCCAGAAGACAATAGAGAATAAAAATTTTCGCGGCGGTGGTGGGGTTTGAACCTGCGACCTTATTGGTTCAACAACTCCGCCTGGCCGGTGAGAGCGTGACTCTACCGTATGAGCTATCCACAAACTCATATCATACCAGATTCAATGGCTTGTCAGCCTGAAGCTGAAGGTCTGCTAATTTTCAAGTCACTCTATAAAATACAGATAATATTCTTCGAAACTTGAGCCTTGGTTTTATAAACTCGACCAGTGCCATAAAGCATTTTGATTACTGTGCATTAATCATTGTTTGTTTTGTTTTTAAGGGTTTTACAGTACTTGCAACACATTTAGGTCGTATCAGCTCCTCTAAAAAGGAAGAAAATGTGATCGTAAAATGTTCTAGAAAAACAATTAAAGCAGGCAAGAAAAAGTAAGACAAAGGGGAATTGGTTCAAATAGGGAACAGGTGTAGATTCCAAGAACATACCAGCATCAGTGTACTTAGTTTGAGATCCCCTAAAGATCTTTCCATGACAAGCCACGTGAATAACACCATACAATCTATGTACATAGAAATGAAAAAAATAAGCAAAATTCGTAATTTAATACCGAAGCATATAGCAGAACTTTTAATTAATTCCCTTGTTTTATCTAAATTGTACTATTGTAACTCCCTTTGGGCGAATTTAGCTAAAGACAAAATTAGCAAACTTCAGGTTGCTCAAAATAACGCAGCCAGGCTCATTGTACGCAATAACAAAAAATACCCGTCAGCAAATCTTCTTCTCCGTGAGTTACATTGGCTTCCTGTGGAAAAAAGAGTTGCCTATAAGATTTGTACTGTTGTCTACAAATCCCTGAGCACGAACAGTCCCTCCTATATTAAAGACCTTCTAAACATATATGTCCCCAATAGAAACTTGAGGTCAAGCAATGACCAATCAATCCTTGTCAAACCTAAGCCATTGCGTAAAACAGGTGAACAATCTTTTCAATTTTCGGCCCCCCATTTTTGGAACTCTCTCCCATCACACGTGAGATGCTCGGATTCGTTGACAACGTTCAAATCTCGCTTAAAGTATTATCTTTTTACGTCATAATGTTGCAATATTATTTTCATATTTTGTTGTTGTTTAAATTGAATTCGTATCACGTTTCCTTCACACTTGTCTCACTGTAATATGTTTTGTTTTATATCACTGTAAAGCGCTCAGAGCCTGTGACAACGGGGTAAAGCGCTATATAAATGCCATTTATTATTATTATTCAGTGCCTTTGATGATCTAGGGTATGGATAATCTTTCCATTGATCAATGATTTTGTTTTTCTTATCAAATAAAGCGGGTTTAGACTACTCGTTGACAGTTACTATATATATTGTTACTTTGATTTCATCAATTCTGTGTAATTATCAATATTTAAAATATAAAAATTAAAAACTATACTGCCATGGAAGACTTCTATTCAGACTGAGTCCAAATAACCTGTTGACTGCTCATGCGCATTGAAATTTGAGTCTGAATAATCACGGGAGACTTTTCAGACTTAAGTCCAAATTGCTGCAGCCCATGAAAAAACCACACAATACTCTATTTTAATTTGTCTTATCATCATCATCATCATTGCCTTTTCCATCCTGGGTCAGGGTATATCCATAGCCCACAGACAAACATTTTCCATCCTTCTCTAACCTGAGCTAACTTTTTTATCTAGTTCCATGTCTTATCACTTCAGTATATATCAGCTTCTTTTATTCTTCTCCATGTTCCTCGTGGCCTTCCCCTTGATCTTCTGCCCCGAGGGTTCCAGTCCAATACTTTCTTTGTTATACTGGAGTCATTCTTTCTAAGGGTGTGTCCAATCCACCTCCATCGTCTTCTTCCAATTTCCTCTCCCACTGGTTTTTGCTGTTCTTTCCATACTTCTTCATTTTTTATTCTATCCATCCATGTTATCCTAAGTAGCTTACACATGCACCTGTTAACGAAAATCTGTACCCTCCTTATACATGCCTGTGATGCATTCCGAGTTTCACATTCAATTTGTCTTATTATACCAGGTATTGCAAAAACTATGAATGACGAATGTACAAAATCATTAAAAATCTAAATTTGAAATGACTTTATATATTTTATTAAACGACGTGGCTAGCCGTACTTAAGGGGTAGACTGGCAGGCTAGACGTCATTAAGTACGGGGGGCACAGGAGTCTAGCCGTACTTATTCTGGGGCCTTGACCCCTGGTCGTGTCAAAGGTCACATCCGGTAAGTCGACCGTATGGGCCGTGGCGCCAACCGCGAAGCCATGATTGTTTTCTCCCGATTTACGAGCATCATCAATTTCAATACGTAGTATTTCAATAATGGCCATCGCTATTGGTGACAATTTTTCATCTTATCAACAATTGCCAAAATGCAGTTGCAGACTGAGACTGACACCATTTTTATTCGTCAGGATTCTGTAAAGGTAAGAATTTGTCTTTTCTTCTTTTCTTTTAAAAAAAATTCTCAGTCAAGGCTAGGACTAGGACCGGACTAGACTAGGACAGTGTAAAAAGTATTCGAGCGGTGGCGATATTTATGATGAGATATAATATGAATGAATGAGAAAGTAATTGTATTGTAATATCAACACGCCTTACTGACTGGCGCGTGTGTCATGTGTTCTGCATTCCAATGTGATCTTAATATGATGGATTAATCCTTCGTTGAGTTTATTTCTAGAGTACTGGTGTAACTGTAAATGTAACAACTGGGCTGGTGACTGGTGGGCAGTTTAGTGAGCAGCAGCAGTGGTAGTGGAACTCAAATTGTGATCCACTCGCCCAGAAGTATAAATTGTTACTGCAAATTGCCGAGCACATTGGTTGGGGGGGGAGGGGAGGCAGTAACTCTAAAATTGTGGGAGTTGGTAATTGGTAGGAAACGTCCAGTTTTTGTCATTCCAGCACTAAGCTAATTAGTGGCTGTGACCCGATTTTTAGGACTTTGGAGTTGGAGTGAAATGCCTCATGATGATGATATTGATAATGACAATGTGTCACATAGTCTGTAGATATACAGTATTGTCAAATAATGAAAAACGATATTATTATCATTATTAATATTAATATTACTTTTTTTTTCAATTTATTTTGTTATTATTATTATTATTATTATTATTATTATTATTATTATTATTATTATTATTATTATTATTATTATTATTATTATTTATAATTATTAACTTAAGCAATGGCATTGGTATGTGCCATTTTCACTGCGGTGAATTTAATTAATTTTTATTTCATCGACAGCCAACAGGAAAGAATTCAGTTGACCGTACTGGTGTCCTGACAATACAATCAAGAAAGATAGCTGGCTCAAGATGTGTTGTGGCAATCTTATCAATCAGCAAACCATCATCTGTGCCTGCAAGCACTTTTTGAAACTGGTTAGTATTCTTTTCAAATCTTCATAGCATCCTTACATTCTTACATTTTTATTGGTGATCAATAAAGTACACTTGAGCACGGAAATTTCGAACAATTTGTTCGAGATTTTTGTGTTTTCGAGTTTTCCAAATTTGAGGATTTTATGGACGTAAATGAAAATGTGGGTGGTCTTGATAAAATTCATATGATTATAACTCTCCGTTATTATGAACTCTGTCGAGAGTCGATAGTGAGACTATTCAATTTCCTTTTCTCGGCCAGTTCAACACAATTCGCGAAAAAAAAAATTCAATGGACCACAAGGGAATGTCCAGTTTGTTTGAGATTTTCGTTTTGCCAATACTAATGTAATAGAGGGTTTAAAACTGGGCATTGTACCAAGTTTGAGATTTGCATGCTCGGGTGTAAATGCTCATTTTTCTTAATGTAATTGACAAAGGATTATTTGAATTGAGTTACTACTGCATTTATGAACTTAATAGAGTTTGTTGCCAAGAGTTTTGGCCTGTGGATGTTAAACCAATGAAATTTCAACTGTGTTGGTGAGAACGATGACCAGTTAAAAAAAAATTGGTATGTGAATGATAAATTCATTTTATGACAATGATTTTAATTTTATAGCCATGTCTAAAATTGCTAATGAAAAGTCTCTTTTATTTCCATTTTTCAAACCAGAACAAGACCAACCCTCTTTGTGGAACTACAGAAAAAACAGTCGCAAACAAGTGGTGTTGACTTTATTCCTGGAGGCGAAAGAAAATTTTTCTCCTATGAGTTTGCGAAAGAAAATTATTGCTTTTTATTTTGAGCTAGATATATTATCACCATTCAGCTGTTTTCTTGTCTAAAATAGATTTGATTTTGCAGTTCAAGTTGATTACATACTTATCTCACAAGCAGTAGCCTATTTTAGAAATTGAAAAATGAGGGTAGTACGTCATATCATATTTTGCGAAATCATATTTCGAGAATTTTTAATATATCAAGGAATCATCTGATAAGTAATCTGGTAAATAATTAGTTTTTCTGATTACAATGATGAATTCGTAAGGTATAAATCAACTCTGACCATAAAATGAAAGAGTACGGAAATATTTTAATTTTTCAGCATTTATTTCTCGAGGGAATGGGTTAGCGAATCATTTATACATTTTTTAGACAGATCAATCTACTCAATTTTCGTCATCTCTTGTCCTATGACGCTCATTATTTTGAAAATTTTATGGATCAGCTTATGTCGAATTAGTGCTTTCTCAAATTTCCGTTTTATGTCATTTTCTGATTTTCATACAATCATACATGTCATTTTCCTTTAGATTGTTTTCAAATATATTCAGAATCTTTTTTGTGTGTTTTGCATCATGATGGAAGTATTTTGGGGGAAATTTAAATATGTAAGATTTTTTAATTTTAAAAATTGATTTTTTCCTGTCGATCAGCGCCACAATTTCAGTCGAATTAAAAAAAAATATTCTAAAGAATTTCTTTTCAAGACCAGTGGTAAACTCTTCCATCATTATCTAGTTATTTATGTAATATACATTGTGTGTAATTTTGAAAGAAATTTATACGCTGGCTTTTGGTTCATCTATGTTAGAAATTTTAGTTTTAGGGTTTTACATCTAATTTTAGCCTATAGGGTGCCCCTTTAAAATGTAAAAAAAATATATTAAAGAGTTTGTTTTTTTTGGGGGGGGGGGGGGATTTTTTTTTTTTTTGTGTGTTTAACATCAATCACATTATTAGTTTATGAGATTAACTATAAATCATAATTGACCACCAAATTATTTTTAAAAAAATGAAAAATGGATGTCAAAAATAAAAAAAAAAATTCTAAGTGGTATGGGTTAGCGAATCAATTATATTTTTTTTTCCAGAGTTTGATCAATTTTCAAAATTCTACTATTTACTTGTTCCATATATATTGATTATACTTTGGAATTTTGATGGATGTTGTCTGCAAAATTAGCTTGTTTATCAAATTAAAGAAAGATTATGTTTTTTCTAAAAAATCCATTTTGCATCATTTTCTGATTTTCTAACATTCATATCTGGATTATTTTCCATCAGATCGTCTTCAAATTTGTCAGAATCTTTCGTATGATGGGTTTTGCATCGTGATGGATTTGGCTTTGGGCTAAACTAAAATTTAGTAGTTTGAATTTTTAAATTGGATTTTTTCCTGTCGTTTCATGAGTGCCATATTTTCAATCGTAATCGAAAAACAATTCTTTAAATAAATTTTTCAAGACTTGCTAAACCTATCCATCATGATGTTGCTCTTGCTGTAGGAAACATTGTGTTTAAATTTGGAAGGTATCCGTTGGTTTTTGGTGCATCACTGTAGGAATTCTTTTTTTTTTTTTTGGGGGGGGGGGGGGGGGGGGTTGGTGTTTGGTCTAAATTTAGCCTATATTGTCTGTGGAATTGAAGACATTTAAATATATTGAGTTTTTTATATAGAGCAATATCCACTAAATGTGCTTAAAGCGCTTTACAAGGGGTCCCTGGTCAACAGCAACATTTAACATGTTGGACAGGACAGGACATGACGCCTGTTAGGCGATATTACAATTCTTTGGACAGAGACAACACTGTTAAGGCCAGGTACTCATTTTACACCACGGTACGGTGAGAAAATGAGTAAAGAGCCTTTTACAAGAAATCACTCGAACCCATGACCTTCCGATATGAAAGCAAGTGTCATACCATAAGACCACATTGCTGCACATTTAATTTTTTTTGGTGTGTGTTCGTCATCAAATTAGACCTCCTACCACCTAAAAACAACAGGGGAATACCAATATTTGCATTGCAATAAAAAAACGGATTTTTGACTATAGGTCCCCCTTTTAAGGTGAAATATTTCCTATCTCAGATGGTTTGTTTTAAGCGGACTGTAGTGCGTTCCACTGTGGGATTTTTTTTTTTTTTCATTTAATTGTATTCACTGTCAGTGGTGACATATAATTTTACTGCCTAGTTTTGATCTCCATTACACACTATCCCTACCACTACCACCAGTGCTTTTACAGACTGAGTCCCTACCATCAGGGCTATTACACACTGAGTCCCTACCACCAGCGCAATTAGCCACTGAGTCCCTACCACCAGTGATTTTGTAGACATTGGGTCCCTACCACCAGCGCAATTAGCCATTGAGTCCCTACCACCAGTGATTTTGTAGACATTGGGTCCCTACAACCAGTGTTATTAGCCACTGAGTCCCTACCACCAGTGATTTTGTAGACATTGAGTCCCTACCACCAGCGCAATTAGCCATTGAGTCCCTACCACCAGTGATTTTGTAGACATTGGGTCCCTACCACCAGTGTTATTAGCCACTGAGTCCCTACCACCAGTGATTTTGTAGATATTGAGTCCCTACCATCAGTGCTATTAGCCACTGAGTCCCTACCACCAGTGATTTTGTAGACATTGAGTCCCTACCACCAGTGTTATTAGCCACTGAGTCCCTACCACCAGTGATTTTGTAGACATTGAGTCCCTACCACCAGCGCAATTAGCCATTGAGTCCCTACCACCAGTATTTTGTAGACATTGGGTCCCTACAACCAGTGTTATTATTATTAGCCACTGAGTCCCTACCACCAGTGATTTTGTAGACATTGAGTCCCTACCATCAGCCAGTATTTTGTAGACATTGGGTCCCTACAACCAGTGTTATTATTATTAGCCACTGAGTCCCTACCACCAGTGATTTTGTAGACATTGAGTCCCTACCATCAGTGTTATTAGCCACTGAGTCCCTACCACCAGTGATTTTGTAGACATTGAGTCCCTACCACCAGTGTAATTAGCCAGTAAGTCCCTACCACCAGTGCTATTAGCCTTTGATTCCCTATCACATCACCAGTGCAGTTAGCCACTGAGTCCCTACCACCAGTGCTATTAGCCAGTAAGTCCCTACCACCAGCGCTAATAGCCACTGAGTCCCTACCACCAGTGTTATTAGCCATTGAGTCTATACCACCAGTGCTATTTGCCATTGAGTCCCTACCACCAGCACTATTGGTCACTGAGCCCCTACCACCAGTACAATTAGTTACTGTCCTTACCACCAGTGCTTTCCAGCCATAGAAACCCTACCACCAGTGCTATTAGCCACTGAGTCCCTACCACTACCACCAGCGCTTTTACAATTATTACTATTAGCTGTTGAGTCCCTACCACCAGCGCAATTAGCCATTGAGTCCCTAACACCAGTGCTATTTGCCATTGAGTCCCTACCACCAGCGCAATTAGCCGTTGAGTCCCTTCCACCAGTGCTATTTGCCATTGAGTCCCTACCACCAGTGCAATTAGCCACTGAGTCCCTACCATCAGTGCTATTAGCCACTGAGCCCCTACCACCAGTGCTATTAGCCACTGAGTCCCTACCACCAGTGCTTTTAGCAACTGAGTCCCTACCACTTGTGCTATCCAGCCATAGAGACCCTACCACCTGTGCTATTAGCCACTGAGTCCCTACCACCAGTGCTATCCAGCCATAGAGACCCTACCACCAGTGCTATGAGCCAGTGAGTCCCTACCACCAGTGTTATTAGCCACTCCCACTACCACCAGCGCTATTACTATTATTACTATTAGCCATTGTCATTGCGTCCCTACCACCAGTGCTATGTACCATTGAGTCCTTACCACCAGCGCTATTGGCCTTTGAGACCCTACCACCAGTGCTATTAGCCATTGAGTCCCTACCACCAGTGCTATCCAGCCACTGAGTCCCTACCACCAGTGCTATGTGCCATTGGGTCCTGACCACCAGCGCTATTGGCCTTTGAGGCCCTACCACCAGTGCTATCCAGCCATAGAGCCCCTGCCACCAGTGCTATCCAGCCACTGAGTCCCTACCACCAGTGCTATTACCCATTTGAGATAGAACAAAATTGACGTCACTCAGTTCTTTATTATCGTTTTTAGCCATTTTCTAAATGATTAGTTCTCATTGATTGTATCAAGACAAAACTATAAAAGGTTGAGGTTACACATCGATTAGTAGAGTGGTATCACGGAGATCAGTTTTCACAAATAATTCCAGGTGATGGGAAAAAACATCCGGTTAAAAAAGGTTTTGACGAAATATGCAGTGAAGACATGCGAAGGCAAAATATGCCACCGCACATAATAATAATAATAATAATAATAATAATAATAATAATAATAATAATAATAATAAATAATAAATAATCTACCAATCCTTAAGTACAGCTAACTAAGCAATCTACACGACATTAAGTACGGCTAGCCTGCCAGTCTGGCTGTCATTAAGTACGGCTAGACTGGTAGGCTAGACGTACTTAAGTACGCCTAGACTGGTAGGCTAGCCGTCATTAAGTACGGCTAGCCTTTTCCTTTATTAAATAGAGAGAACATTCAGCTTTCATAGAATGTATAGTTTGTATTGCAAATTTAAAAAAAAGTAAACTAAACAGCTATCATTTGTGTCAGTGTCAGTGTCATATATGCAATATTGGCACAAATCAGCTGCGCGAGGTGAGGTACCCCTTGTTTACACATACGTAACGTCATAGCAAGAGACACGTATCTATGCACTATTGGTACTGACCTGACCGCGTCACGGCGGTTTAAGTTATGAGTAAATAAGAGAAAACTCAAGCCATTCCTGCCTGGGCATCTTTCAAAGATTCTTTGGTAGGAAATGGCAGGCTGATCTGAAATATTTACCAACTTATGCACACAACTTTCTTAATAAGAGGAATTTTTTTTTAATCGGTAAAGATATGATTAAGGAATTAAAAAACGATTCTTTTGGTATATGACATGACCATACTCATATACATTCATGTCTAAAAAAAATTAAGATGGCCTGCCCCCCCCCCTTTTTTTTTTTTTTGATTTTTATTTTATTTTAAATTTTACTTACTATGTCCTGGGTCCCATCTTGCCTCCCATCCTTGTGGAAGAGGGGGTATCGACCTTTGCATCTTCGAAATATAATGTTATGATTGTACAGTAACGTTCAGGATTGCTCAATGTTTCTTGGTGGCTTATTTTGTAATATAAAATTGCAGAAATGGTATTTCGAAATAAATACCAAAGAGTTGGTTCTTCCAGTGTTTACTCCTCTATACTCGAACCAGGGTTGCCAGATCATTTTTGAGTAAGAGGCCAAACTAGCTATAGCAGGAGGCCAGATTCCTCGGCAGGAGGCCAAATACCACCAAACCCACCTTAGCCTCGCGAAAACTCTTTAGATTTGTTAAACAATTTATTTCCCCATTTTTGAAGAAGAAAAAAGAAAATTAATTTAAAGGAACATTCGCTGTACTCACCTTAATCAAAACACCATTTCACCATTGCAATTTGTCACTAGATTCTGTGCATTTGTTGATATCGTTGAATTTTTCCTTTTAAACTTAAACAACATCATAGGTCACATATTTGAGTTGTAATCAGCGCAACGAGAAAATAACGAATAATTGACTTGAGACTCAGAAAAAATGGCAAATACAACCGAATTATCACGATGGAAATAAAAAGTTCATTCTAGAGGTCTACACACCGGGAGAACTCCTCAACAAAAGTAACCTTTTTACAAATTAAACTGAATTCAACAGGCCCGTTTCAACGAACCAAGAATCCATTATTGCTCAGCATTTTCTTCACTACTACAAGTAAATGTGCTCGATCCCGAAGAACACTATTCGTTCTGGTTGTAGATGGCAGCTGTAAACAAATTAATCATTTCTTTCGTAACTTGGAAATCTACACAGCATTGCTTTTTGAAAACAAATATGGGCCTTTTGGGCGCGATTGCGTGATAGCAGAGATTCTATATATAGAAGCATTAGCAAATGAAATCTGTGGCGTTAGCACGTGTTGCATTTAGATATTTAGATTGCCAAATAAAATAAGTTTTACCGGTAGCAAAGTAAAACGATATAACGGGGAAAGTCAGAGGAGGCCAAAAAGTTGGTCACAGGAGGCCAAGTGGCCAAACCAAATTTTGGGAGACCAAATGGCTTGGGAAAAGACCAAATTTCTCAAATTTGGCCACCAGAAGGCCAAACTAGCAACCCTGACTCGAACCCCCCCCCCCCCACCCCCCACCCCCCCCAAGTGACCCGGAAGCACAGAAGTCTGTGCCCGGAAGAGAAAATCAAGTTTATAAACTATGAAGTGGATCTAATTAATGCACAAGTGGAGAAAGAAATTCCGGGGTAAAAGTATGCTTTGCATCCCAAGCAAGAAGCCCATACACATTGTCTGTACACGCTGATCCCAAGTGTTAAAAAAAAAAAATAAAAAAGAAAAGGAAAGAAAGAAAAGACCTTTCCAACACACCTAGACCTAGTAGTCTATGTCATTTACACACATCAGCTAAAAATGGATAAATCTATCTCATATGAAAATGTTATAAATCAATATCTTTAAATACAACCCAATCCATACCACAAGAAGACCAAAAGAGGCACACAAAAGTACTTTATTGAAATTTAAACTGCCGGACGAACCTTGTTAAAAAACATAATTTGAAATAGACTGAGATAAATAAATGAAAACAATAGACAACGGTTTTGTTGTTTTTGTTTGGTTTTTAATATGGTGAATACCTCTTCCCGTCTATGCGCATCGAACAACAAGATCTCTGAGCACACTTGGATTTGATTTGTGCAAGATTTCCATTATTATGGGCCGTTTAGACGTGGGGTTCGGCACGCACGATCTGCCGGCACAGGGCAAATCGCATGCTCAATGATGATGATAATAATAATAATAATAATAATAATAATAATAATAATAATAATAATAATAATAATAATAATAATAATAATAATAATAATAATAATTACCATACAGATACAGATAATAATAATAATAATAATAATAATAATAATAATAATAATAATAATAATAATAATAATAATAATAATAATAGTGTGGTAAAGAATTGCAGATTGGGTCGAGCGTCATAAAATAGTAGTGTGATCACCATTAGAAGCTGCTGCCGATGGGACGATTATTCGCTGCACTTCGACGACAGTAAACATGGCTGGTGTTGTTTTAGATCATGTGCTTGGTGTCTCTGTTCTTGCTCTTCAAGAAAAGCGAAAGAAAAAATAAAAAAAGAACATTTTTGACTAAAACTTTGTTTAAATAAACGACCATTTTAAAACCCACAAACATTATATTTTGTAGATAAAGAATAAGAGAACTTCTACACACTAAAAATTAAATAACCAATATCCAGTGATGATAATCTTCAGCGGATCCGCGGAATTCTGGGATTTGGGGATTTTCTCAGAAATTTTCCGTTGATTTTGCCGTGTCAAACATATCCCGCTGATAAAAGCTCAGGTCGAGCGGTGAAAAAATCGCCATCATCTCTTGTGTCATATTTTGACACATGTGCACAGTTACATCGTTTTGGTGACACTCCCATTTATATTGTCCGCTACACACCTAACTGTATACATGTCAGGTAAAAATAAAATATTTAATATGATTTATACCGTGACAAAGAATGCCATCTACACCAATCAGATAAACCGAAAAAAAACCAAAAACTGGACTTTCCCTTGCGGTCCGTTGAAAAATTATTTTTCGCGAATTGTTTGTGTTGAACTTGAACGAAAACGAAAGATGCCCCGTAGTGCTAAGTGTCAGTCCAGTTAGTGTTATATATATATATATATATATATATATATATATATATATATATATATATATATATATATATGTGTGTGTGTGTGTGTGTGTGTGTGTATGCGTATATGTGTGTGTATGTGTGTGCACGCTGACTAAGGGGGAATCGCGAAGCATTTTTGATCAGCGTCTTAGCACATCGCCCATCACTCAATATGGGTAACTAGCGATGTATCAGTGATTGCCGTAAGCGGTAACTGTTACATATTAAAATTATACAAATTATTAGGGGTGGGGAAGGTGGGGTGAGAGCATTATCATTTATTACATAGATGATACTGTGTGAGAGCTATCTCCTCTCTCTTTAGCCTGCTATGGGTAAGAGTGTGAGGGTGTTAAGCAGGCATGCCCACAGATTACACAGTCCTAGTCTGTGGGCGTGTCTACCTTCAGTTTTAAAGTTCAGGGAAATTTTACGAATAAAACCTCATTTTTTATTCTATCCATCGATTTTATTCTGAGTTTACGAAAATCTTTACCTTCCTTATACATGCCTGTGATGTGTTCCAAGTTTCACATCCATACAGTAGGACAGACTTCACGTTTGAGTTGAAAAGTCTTAGCTTTAGTCGAAGGGAGATATCTTTAGTTCTCCAAACTCTGTTCAAAGATGTGAATGCAGCCTGTGTCTTTCCTATCCATGCTTTCACCTCTGCTTCCGTGCCTCCATCCTTGTCAATTATACTCCTGAGATAGAAGAAAGTGTCTATATAATCAAGTTCCTGATCTTTTACTTTGATCTGCTCCTTTTGACGCGTACCCATCCTCAAGACCTTTGCCATTGCAGGGTGAATTCTTAGACCAATTGATTCCGAGAGGCTGTTTATAATTGTGGTTTTTGCTTGCATCTGGTCCTGGGTGTGGGACAGAAGAGCCAGATCATCTGCAAAATCCAGATCATTCAACTGTGTCCAGGGGTTAATGTATCCAGTTTCTTCGCCCTTTGGAGGTTTCCTTCATTAGCCAATCAATGGCAAGGATGAACAGGAATGGTGAGAGCAAGCATCCCTGCTTGACACCAGTCTTAATTTCAAAGCTGTCAGTAAGCTGATCTTCATGTACACACTCCAACTTGATCCTTCATACATTTCCTTAATGAGGTTTACTATCTTTTCAGGGAGTCCATAATGTGCCAGAATTTTCCACAATGTTACTCTGTCAATACTGTCGAAAGCCTTCCCATAATCCAGAAAGTTGACAATAAGAGGAGAGTTCCATTCTATAGACTGTTCCACTATGACTCGCAGAGAGGCAATCTGGTCGGTGATTGAACGGTTTTTTTTCCCGAAAACCTGCCTGTTCGTCCCGCAGTTTAGCATCTGTTGCATTCTTAATTTTCTATAGAATAACACGGTTGAAAACATTTCCTGGGATAGAGAGAAGTGTGTTTCCTCGATAATTGTTACAATTACTGAGGTCCCCTTTCTTTGGAAGCTTGATAAGATGTCCTTCCTGATTCTCTCAAATAGTGGGTGCAGGGCCTCAGCATTTCTTTCAGCATCAACATTTAGAGCCGCCGGTGGAAATTTGGTCTGGTCCAGCAGCTTTCCCCCTTTTCATCTTGTTAATGGCACTCACAATCTTTCCTATCGATAGTGGATCACAACTAATTGGTAGCTCATTCCTTGCAGGCAAAATTTCCGGCGGGTTGTCTGGTGGTGGTCTGTTCTGAAGGCAGTTGAAATGTTCCCTCCATCGCTCAGATTGAGCCTCTTTTCCAAAAATAGTTTTCCCATCTTTGTCTTTGACTGGTACCTCTGGTTTCTCATATTTTCCAGCAAGTGTCTTGGTAGTTTGATAAAGGATCCTCATGTGTCCTCTTGTCGCTGATGCTTCTGCTTTCTCTGCAAGTATGTTCATGAATGATTCCTTGTCTTTCTTCACAGATCTTTTGACTTCCTTATCTATGGCTCGATACTGCTCTTGTGCAACCAGTCTTGAAGCTCTTGTTGTTCCTTCCTTGTTCTCCTCTTTTCAATAAGGTCCAAGGTGATTGGACTTATCCATTCTCTTTGTTCCGATTTCTTTACACCAAATACCTCGAGGCTTTCTTGTTATGTAGACTTCCTTGGTCTTGGTCCAATGTGACTCTACATCTATATCCTCCTCGAGCTCAGCGAGAGGTTGGAATCTATTATTCAATTGAAGTTTGAATTCCTCATTCTTTTCCCTTTATAGCGCATTCACCTGGAATTTTCTTCTCGTATGTGATCTGGTCCCGTGTTTTCTGAGTCGGAGCTTAAGCTTTGCCAATAGAAGGTGGTGGTCTGATCCAACATCTGCCCCTCTCCGTACTGTCACATCTTCTAATGAACGTCTGAATCTTTGAGATATACAAAAATGATCAATCTGATTCTCTGTCACACCATCTGGTGAGACCAAAGTTGCTTTGTGAGTCCTTTTATTATGAAAAACTGATCCTCCAATCACCAAATTGTTGAATGCACAGAAAGTTGCAAATCTCTCACCATTATCGTTCATCTCTCCCAAACCATGACGTCTCATGATACCTTCATAACCTACGTTATCCTTTCCCACTTTAGCATTAGCATCTCCCATCAATATGTTGATGTTTTTCCTTGGCAACTTGTCAATGACTTGTTGTAGCAGACTATAAAATATATATTTGTCCTCATCTGTTGCATCATTTGTTGGGACATAGATCTGTACAATATTCATGTTGATCTTCTTACTCCATGTTGTAAAGGACGCCATGATGATCCTTTCTCCGTGTTGTTCCCATCCTCTCAGTAACTTCTGGGCAAACTTGCTTGAAATTACTCCTACTCCCTGTGTATGAATCCCGTCCCCTCTCCCTGAATATAAAATCGTCTCCCCAGACTTGAGGTGTTTCTTTCCGGATTGTATCCAGTGGGTTTCGCTTACTCCAAGTATATGCAGCCTGTATCTTCTCATCTCAGTCACAACTTGAGAGCTTTTTCCTGCTTCATACATGGTGCGAACGTTCCAAGACGCAATTCGAAGCTGCTTTTGTTTTGGCGAAGACGTCATCGAGTTGTTACATGCGTATACACTTGTAGCACCACCCTTGTAGTACCAATCCAACTTCTCTATAAGTCATTAATCATGACCGTTCTCCCTAGTACCCATCTCTGTCACTGTCATTGACAATGATGATAATATTTGGTGTCGAGTTGCCACAAATGTAACGAATTGAAAATGATATGAATATATTATTTATGTTGTGAATATCGCACGCGTGAAAGAAAGAGAGGAAGAGAGAGAGAGAGAGAGAGAGAGAGAGAGAGAGAGAGAGAGAGAGAAAGAGAGTGAGTGTGTGAGAGAGAGTGAGAGAGAGATAGAGAGAGAGAGAGAGAGAGAGAGAGAGAGAGAGAGAATAAGTAGGAGTGAAATATCTGTTCAATGTTATAGTTATCTTATAACGTTATTATAACAAGTGTAACTAAATGGCAAATTGCCATATTTATGGACAATAAAGATCTAAATTGAGCTTTTATATAGCGCAATATCCACTTAACGTACTCAAAGCGCTTTACAAGGGGTCCCTGGTCAACAGCAACATTTAACATGTAGGACGAGACATGAAGCCTGTTAGGCGATATTACAATTTTTCGGACAAAGACAACGCTGTTAACGGCCAGGTACTCATTTTACACCTGTGTACGGTGAGAGAATGTGAGTAAAGAGTCTTTTCCAAGGACTCAACTATGCGTCGAGCAGGGCTCGAACCCGGGACCTTCCGATCCGAAAGCGAGTGTCATACCACTAGACCACATAGCCGCACTATTATTATTATCATTATTATTATTATTATTATTATTATTATTATTATTATTTTATTATTATCATTATTATTATCATTATTATTATTATTATTATTATTATTATTATTATTATTATTATTATTATTTATTATTATTATTATTATTATTATTATTATTATTTATTATTATATTATATCTAGTAGTATTTGCCTATAGTCAGTTGTGTTCCTACTTTCGTATTGATATCATGTATCCACTGTTTTATTAAAGTACTCATCTTAACCTGAATACATCCTTGTTTGTTTATTATATTTACAATACTATCTGCGATCGGACATTTACATAAACCTTATTGTTGTAACCAACTTATATTATGGTGACAACACGTAACATGGTGGCAGCGGTAAAAGTAATAAATTGATAGCGATTCCAATTCAATTCATTGATTTTTTTTCCTTGTGAAAGACTTTTGACCGATTGTGATGATGTCTCACGAGCCTGAAAACCTCCATTCCTCAACAATGGATAACAATGTTTTTCCTAGATCCTGCATTTCTGAACTTAAACCTCCTTCTCCTTTTGCCCTGAGTGCAAACGTGCCTGAGTCCTGGAAATTGTTTAAGCATAAATGGAGTACGTACAGTGTCCTTTGGCAACTCAATTCTCTTCCTCGTGACGTTCAAGTTGCCCTGTTTATCCTTTCCTTGGATGACGATAGTCTCAAAGCATATAATGGATTTAGTTTTGATAAACCGAAGGAGGAAAGAACTATTGACGACATTATTGCCAAATTCGATTCATATGCAATTGGTGAAATTAATGAAACATATATTGCGGCCGGGAGCACGAAATGCTCAAAAGTAAGTGTTCTGCGTATGGCAAGCGCAGTTCTAAACGCAAAGGCCAAAATCACTTTTCGTCAGTCTGCAAGTCGAGAAGCAGAGTCAATAACCTGTTGGACAGTCAATATTATGACTCGGAACAAGAATGGGTCAACGTATTAAAGAATGCCAGAAATAAACTGGTAAGGTGCAAAAGGTTTGTAGCGCGACAACCTGTTACATTTCTCATTGACTCTGGAGCAGCAGTGAATGTGTTACCTAAATACTATGCCTCTAACACTCGTTTACAAGTTTATGGTGGTGAAGAGATTCAGTGTGCAGGCAAATCAACTGAAAATGTCTATAACCCTAGGACCAAAATGTGGAATTTGTCGTGTGCGGCGGAAATGTTCAGCCTATCATCGGATTAAAAACTGCTCAAAAAATGAAATTTCTGATTCTACAAACAAAGAACTTTGTTGAAGTGGCTACTATTTCCTCTGTACAGAGCCACCCTGTTTTCCAAGATGGATTAGGTGAATTTCCTGGAACCCTGACCCTACGCACTGACCCTAGTGTCAAACCTGTTATTATGCCTGATAGACGAGTGCCTGTTGCCATTCGAAGTAAACTTAAAGATGGGTTAAAAGAGCTCACAACCAAAGGTGTGATTGTGCCTGTGACAGAACCTACTCCGTGGGTAAGTCAAACAGTGGTTACACACAAGAAAAACGGAAAGCTGAGAATTTGTATCGACCTCAAATTTTTTTAACCAAGCCTTGCTTCGTGAGAGATACACTATGCTCCTTCTGTATGATGTGCTACGTGAACTGAGTCAATCCAATGTATTCTCGAAGGTTGACCTCCGAAACGGATTCTGGCATTGTGTCCTTGATGAAAATTCATCGAAACTGACCACCTTTCAAACCTGCTTTGGGCGATGTCGATGGACTAGATTACCTTTTGGACTTTCTGTCTCGCCCGAAATATTTCAAAGAAAAGTGATGGAAATCTTCGGCAATCTACATGGTGTCATCGCTATTCACGATGATATCATAGTTCATGGTGTTAACCGAGAAGAGCATGATCATAGACTGGAACTACTCCTCGAATCCTGTGAACACTATAACATTAAGTTGAACATAGAAAAACTCGAATTGGCGAAGAAAAGCATTACGCTCATGGGACATGTGATTTCAGTTAAAGGTATTAGCACTGACCCTGAAAAAGTAAAAGCTATCCGTGATTTACCAACACTGAGAACAGTATCTGAAGTTAGAAGATTTCTGGGATGATTCAATATCTAGCAAGATACATCCCAAACCTGAATGGCCTCCTACACCCTCTGCAAAACTTGACTAAGAAAGATGTAAAATTTACCTGGTCCAACACCCAAGAAAACGCATTCAAGCTTGGGAAGAAAGCTATAGCGGAAAGCCCTGAACTCTCGATCTACAATCCAAACAAAGAATTAACACTTGAAAACGACGCATCTGATTATGGATTGGGACCTGTACTCCTGCAAGAGGGAAAACTTCTTGGTTTTGCATCCAGAACTCTGACCTCGAGTGAGAAAAATTACGCTCAAATTGATAAGGAACTCCCCGCAATTACCTTTGGACTCAAAAAATTTCACCAATATACATATGGACGTCGATTAACAGTCGTAACTGACCATAAACCTCTGGTCTCAATTGTAAATAAGCCATTGGTGAAAGCTCCAAAACGCCTGCAATCAATGCTCCTCAAAATTCAAGACTACGACTATGAGCTCATCTATAAACCTGGTACCCAACTTCTGTTGAGTGACTTCCTCTCTCGAGCCCCCTTACCTCAAACCGAAGAGTCCTACACCTGCAATAATCTGTTTGCAACTCCCTTCAAACCTTCTCGCCTGGATGGAATTAAAGTGGCAACGACCCTGGATACAACCTTAACTCAACTGAAATTAGTTATCCTGCAAGGTTGGCCTGAACACAAAGCAAATGTTCCAACTGCCGTACTGCCTTATTTCAATTACCGTGACGAGCTCACGATTCAAGATGGAATAATTCTTCGTGGAGATCGCATCGTCATTCCTCAAGCTCTTCGACATGACATGAAAACCAAAGTTCACGCTGGCCATCGCGGCATCAACTAATGTCAACGCAGAGCTCGTGATCTGATCTTTTGGCCTGGGATGTCGAGTGAAATTCGTTCAATTTGTGGAATCTTGTGATATTTGTGCCTCATATCCTGCTCGTCAACCTGATCAACCGTTGATTTCTCATGAAGTGCCGGAAAGACCTTGGCAAAAGGTTGGCACAGATCTGTTTTGCATCAAAGGTAGAAATTACCTAATTCTAGTGGATTATTATAGCAATTTCATTGAACTATATTACCTCATGGGTACATTATCAACAACAGTAATCCATAAAATGAAACATCATTTTGCCAGATACGGCATACCTGAGTGTGTGATTAGTGATATTGGTCCTCAGTTTTCCTCTAGTGATTTCAGAAATTTTTCGAAAGAATGGAATTTTAATCATTAAACGATTGCACCTGGAAATTCAAAAGTCAATGGAACTACCGGGCCAGCAGTGAAAACCATAAAAATCATGATGCGAAAGTGCCTTAACGCCGGAGAAGACCCCTCATTGGACTACTCAACCTGCGCAATACGCCCACTGAATGCTGAAGGCCTCACGTCATCGCCTGCACAGCGACTCGTGGGTCGACGCACCCATCAACTATACTACCATCAATTGATATAGCTCTTAGAAAATCGTGCATTCGACCGAATGAAAATGGAACGAAAAAAATGCAAAATGTCACAAAAACATGTCACCCACAAACCCTTCCTCCTCTTACCATTGGGGATAAAGTAAGAATGGAGCCCATATACAAAAGACAGAAAGAATGGAAACCTGCAAAAGTAAGAAAACACATGGGCAGAAATACTTTTGAAGTATTTGAAGGAAACGATTTATTTAGACGTACTAGACAATTGTGACCCTCCGCCTCGAAACGGAATTAAGTCGGATTTTTCAATTTTGGGTTTTTGGTATCCAATCATAGCTTATTTCATGCTTTAAAATTTGATACCAAATTTATACAATTCTGATTATTCATTGCCGAGATATGACCGTTTGAAGTAGGGAGAGTGTGAAAACCAAGTTTTAAGAAAATCGACTTTTGAGTGAGGCACCTTTTTCACGTACAGTTAAATCAATGGGCAAAGATAACTCCTTAGATACGGACATCGAAAATTTGACGAGAATAGTGAAATTTGGCATGAGCTAAGCTTATACATTTAATAATGTACATACAAATTTTTGAAACAATCCAATTATTACTTTTGTAGTTATTCATTATTTTGTAAGATGTTCTTAAAACAAATAAAACACTGGGGGAAAAAAACGCCGAAAATTGCTCACTTTTTCAAGAATTTTTGATATTTAAATAAAGAATCAATGAAATAAGAATTAATAATGTTAAATTTTTGTCTTATTTAATAGAGAAAATACGATTTCAAAATGCCAATAGTAAAAGAAGGTTGAAATTTGAAAGTACAGTTTTGAAACTACGTGAAGCCGGGTGGGCAGGGAAAGAATTATCAAGAAAGAGGATTAGAGAGGAAGAGAGAGAATGAGAGAGTAAAATACACACACACACACACACACACACACACACACACACAAAACAGACACACGTGAGAGAGAGAGAGAGAGAGAGAGAGAGAGAGAGAGAGAGAGAGGGAGAGAGAGAAAGAGAGAGATATAGAGAAAAAGAGGAGCGAGAGGGGGAGGAGAGAGACTGCTTGGGAAATATAATAAAGAAAGAAACCTGTATAAGTGTATGTGTGTGTGTGTGTGTGTGTGTGTGTATGTATGTATGTGTGAAAGAAACAAAAGGGAGAAGGAGAGAGTGAGGTAGACATGAAGAAAGGGATGGAGGCGGAGCAAAGAATTGTAGGGATAGTTTAAAGAAAGCATTTTGTTACAAAGTAAGTCATAGTCAATCAACTGGAAACATATTGACCAATGAGATTGCAATTAAAGAAATGGGCTGGTTAAATCAATCATTGCATTGTTTCCATTTTGAGTCAGATGACAGCTTGAGGAGGAGGGGTGGGGCTTATTGTGTAGTGACTTACATGAAAACATGTTATTGAATCTCTCAAGTTTTCCTTAGCGTTCCACCACATTGTTCATTGTCTAAAAAGACCCCCCCCCCCCCCCTTTTCTTTCAGTATACAAAGAAATCACGACAAAACGAACATCCATCTCTCTCTCTCTCTCTCTCTCTCTCTCTCTCTCCCTCTCTCTCTCTCTCCCTCCCTCTCTCTGTTTGTCTCTCTCTCCCCTTCATCTATCTATCTATCTATCTGTCTGTCTGTCTGTCTATCTATCTATCTATCTATCTATCTATCTATCTATCTATCTATCTATCTATCTATCAGGGGCTGTTGCTGGCTGTTTATTTAAGGCGGCATGGATCGAAAACATTATCTCACTGTACTCAGGTGTAAAATGAGTAAGTACCTGACCAGAAGCAGTGTTGATTATGTTGGAGGAAAATGTTATCTCGCCCAACAGGCATCATGTCTCGTCTTCATGATGCTTTTGGCTTAGGAGCCCTTTTTAAGTGTCTTGAGCTCACTTAGCGGAAATTGCTCAATATCAATGTTCTAGTGGGTTTATTTTTTTAGAATGTGAGTATATTGTGTGTAAAAATAAAATGGGGGGGGGGGGGGTCCTGGGTGGCTTGAATTTTGAAGAGATATACACACATAAGTGGCATTTACGACGGGCATATATTATGTAAAAGAGGTCCATTTGTCGATTTTCCTCTACAGAAAAAATTATATAACATCCGATCATTGAAGTCTATGGATCCTTTCATTGTTGTTTCGGTATGGATTGCGATACTCGTCTGTTCATTGAGATTTGTGAATATCATTTTTTTTAAAGAACAACATGACAACAGCAATTAGACTGCCATATAAATTTCTTCCTTCGAATATCAACTGTGATAACAGTCATTAATAGAAGGAATAGAAAATCCAACCTCAATGCACTTCTTATCTACTCCAAAGACAATAACATAACTAATAACTACAAATTGGTCTGCTGTGTATGTCGGGATAATGGACTGTGAATCTTATTTATAGCATCATGGGGCTCTACTCGGTGAATGATTTGTCTAATATTCTTATTGATGATTAACATCCATTTGAGGAAAACGAATAGCATAAGATCTATATTTATTGTAATTTTCTTCATCCGTATGGTTTGATTACAACAAACCTGTTCTTTCAATGATAAAATTGCTATGGTTTTGATTTCTCCCAAGTCAGGCCTCAAGGTGTGCAAAATTAAATTTGCCGGCTTGACCTAGTTATTTTAGCAATCAAGAGTATCAGTTGTTTGTGGTGGGAAGTGGATAGCCGTGGTTTTAAAACAGAAGAAAACAGTCTTTTATATAAAATACTTGGACGGTCTGTTGACTTTTTGGCTCATGGTAGCCCATAGCACTCTAGAGACGTATAGATAGCATTGTGGTAGCCCCATACCCCACCCTCAGCTCATTGTCGCAAGTCATCTCGCCTCGCGTGGGGCAACAAGAAAAAGAGAGCCGTCCGTGATGACGCACAACCTTCGTACAGTAGTTACAGGTACCAATCATGGAAAGTAAGACAGGAGAGAGTGTTAACGAAAATCAGCATAGGCAAAAAGTGAGACAAAAAGCAGTATCTGCTAAATTTGAGAATTATAGGGCGGCACAAGAAACAATCATGAGGGGCATAAATAATATGGAGGGAATAAAAGTAGGAGGTCACAACATAAATAATATAAGATACGCAGACGATACGGTACTCATTGCAACATCAGAAATCCAACTTCAAAAGATTGTTGACAAAGTGGTAGTAGATAGTGAAGCCAAGGGAATGGAAGTGAATATCACCAAAACGGAATGCATGGTAATACAGAAAAATCCCGAAAACAACAACACCTGCAATATAACGATTCACGGCGAGCAACTTACCAACGTAGAAAGTTTTAAATACCTAGGCTCAATAGTGACAACAGATGGAAGATGTAACCGAGACATACGAGCAAGAATAACAAGCCAAACAGGCCTTCATGGACCTGGCAAACATTTTGAAAAACAAACAGATGTCGTTTGGGATTAGATTCCGAGTCTTGAAGTACTACGTGTGGCCAATCTTGTTATACGGATGCGAAAGCTGGACTACAAATGCAGAAACACAAAAGAACATTGAAGCTTTTGAAATGTGGTGCTTGAGAAGGATGCAGAGAATATCGTATACTGCACACAACACGAACGAAGAAGTGCTAAAACAAACATACCAACAAAGGAAACTAATGCCCTTAATAGTGGATCGACAACTATCCTTTTTCGGACACATAGTAAGGAAAGATAAGAATGAATACCTGGCAAGTTGTGGAAAAATACCTGGTAAACGCGCCCGGGGGAGACAAAGAAAAACACTCATAGACCAACTGAAGGGCTTCACCAACCTAACAATCCAAGAGCTGTTTGAAAAAGCAAGAGACAGGGAGGAATGGAGAGAGATAATTCATGCAGTATCCGAAGCCTGGACCAGGCATGGAACCTAGAAGAAGAAGAAGGGCGGCACAAAACAACTTTGCTCAGTAGGCCGACCGCCAGTGATACCCAGCCCCCTTGCCTCCCATTTAATGGCCACATATGACATCACGAACCCATACTGCAAAGCCCTACCCTATTTTGTCTATAATAGAGTGGTGACACACTAATGTAGCATTAAATCCCGCCCACTTTCGATTTTTCAACCTGTCATGATTTCTTCCATAACGAAATTTAATTATGATATTTTGTTTGATTGATTTCTTGAATTTACCACTTGTTGAGGGCGAAAATTTGTTGTGATTAACCAAATACTTTTGTATAGAATTAATTCTGTTTCTTGAGAAATGTTGCGATTAACCGAGTTGCAACTATTCGGAGTGAACTGAACTACAAATATTGAATATGACACTTACATATGTATTAGATATTTAATTATCAATATTATAAATTAATTGACATTAAATATTACTTGATAAATTATGTACTCCTCCTCCTCCTCCTCCTCCTCCTCCTCCTCCTCCTACTACTACTACTACTACTACTACTACTACTACTACTACTACTACTACTACTACTACTACTACTACTACTACTACTACTACTGCTATTACTAATACTACTACTGCTAATACAACTACTACTAATATGTCTTTTATCTTTCATTATTTTCTGGTAGGGTCTGTTCCTTCACACGCTGAGCTTTTCTTATCAACCCGATCAATCCCTTGGGACAACATACCCACTACCCCCTACTTTTTTATTCTCTATTCTCTTCCGGCACTTTCCTACTCAGTCCATCTCTTGTTGTTAACGTTTCATTCATACTGCAACCACCATTGAGTACAGACGGTACAAGTTACTTTGCATTTTTTTCATTTGTTTTCCACGTTAATTTGTGTATTGTTGCGCTGACGAAGGATTTGTACCCGAAACGTCCATTGTCTGTTTTGTTCCCATACGAAGCCTCTCCATTTTCACTTTTTCGTGAGTATTCCCTACCGTTTTCTACTTTTACATGCTATTGTGACGTTTGGATGTATTGAAAGGTGGGCTGGGCCGATAAAATTATTTACATAAAAATGTGAAACTTGTGTGTGCTGGCGTAGACTTGGGAAAAACACTACATTATTTTGCTCAGTTACAGATCAATCAAAATAACCAACGCCCAAACATTAAAACCTTAATCTTGCTTAATAGATTTTTGACCATATTGGAGGTTATCTTAATTCATCAATTCAGTGTAATCCTGATATTGGAGTTGACTTTTAGAGTGTTGACTATATTCGGAACCACCGTATCATTTTGCCTTAAGTTTGTTCTTTTAAAAAAATTCTGGTCAAATGAAAATAATCTGTTTTGTCAGTGTACTACACCTATGATATTTACCAAAAGCGCTGATGAAACAATAAAAACTGCACCTTTAGAAAGGCCCATTGACATTATCCATTACTCTACTCATTACGCAAAATCCCCGTTTGAATTGCGTTTTGATTATGATTTTCTTCAGAATCCTCACCAGTTCTAAGCTATTGCTGTAACTTCTCTTTTGATAAGTGGAAGGCAAGTAGATAACATAGTTGGATGAATTAAGGAAGGAATTGTGACAAAAAGTAACAATAATATAATACCTGTATAAGGTTCGATAAACACACATC
>NC_088368.1:26517427-26542357 GCF_034508935.2 Berghia stephanieae | reverse complement strand
TGCCACTAGACCAGATAGCCATAACTATCGTTATTGTGTAGGTACACACAACACAAACCTTCATAACTTTGTGTACCATGTCACAGCGCTCCAAAAAGTTGTATGTAATGACGAGCGGCGTCCTCCAGCTTTCTCAAACAGCAACTGACATCATCAACGTATCTTGTAACATGTCTCACTGGTGGATAAACAATCGCAGACCCCACTGAATTTCCAAATATGGCAACACAAACCATCCTGATGAAATGCCAGTCCTGTGAGGTGTATCCAATGACCGCGTCGTAAGTAAATAGTATCTGGTTTAAAGTTTAAACCGAGGAATCACCACTTTTGAAACAAACTGCTTAAAAGTCTTGTCTTCGAATAATGACAAGGAATGCAGCGAGATACAGAGATAGAAGGGATGATGCTATTATCAAAGAAGTCAGGAAGTATGTTACATCGTAGCATTTCCTCCAAAACGAGACAACGTCAGAACAGTTTGAAAGTTTTGGACAACGTCCCTTCCCCAGTCATACAAATTTACACCTCTTCCGCACTAGGACAGGACTGTCCTGGGACAGTCCTGTCCCAAATCTGTAACATATAGAATATAGAGAAATCTTCCGCACCTATTGGGACGGGACAAAACAGTCCCGTTGTGTCCCAAGCCGTTGTGAAATGCTACAAAATCAACGGGACAGGACTGTCCCAGTCCCGTGTTCATATCGTTTGTGATAGTAGAAAAATATAGCAGCCTTCCGCACTAGGACAAAAAAAAGTCCCAGACTTGGCGGCGCCGTGTCAAAGTTGCAATGCCTGTCTTTATTTTCTGCATCCCTACTACTACTACTACTACTACTACTACTACTACTACTACTACTACTACTACTACTACTACTACTACTACTACTACTACTACTACTAATATATTAATAACTACATCCCTTATATTTTGTATTTATTTCCAATTCCATGGTATTTATTTTCCAACAATAGTCCACACTTTATTTTAGTTCACTTTCTATACTGCATTACACAGTTCCTCCCCGCCTACACTCTTTTGACATAATTAAGTACGCACCTTTTATAAATTTCTATTGCTCTGTTTTAATTCGCACTTCCTCACAAAGTAGCATACAATTTCCTGCCCATCAATGTTTTTGTTTATGCATCTTAACAACGCCACTACCACATTATCTAATTCGTCTGTAGTTTTTAATTCATCATGTCTTATTGATGAAGGGGAAACCCGAAGCTTACATTCAATTTCACAGTTATGATTTATTTATTTATTTCAATTCTGAGTGTAAAAAAGCAAGAACAATTCAAAAAATAATTCTTTGTGATGAAACCACGTACAGAGGGCATAGCAACACAAACATTTTCGGCAATTTAAAAACGTATGTTTATAAAATATAATTTAACCCTATCCCTACAAGGTGGGTCATT
Organism: Berghia stephanieae; assembly: GCF_034508935.2. Taxonomy (NCBI): domain Eukaryota; kingdom Metazoa; phylum Mollusca; class Gastropoda; order Nudibranchia; family Aeolidiidae; genus Berghia; species Berghia stephanieae. The sequence goes on along the minus strand of NC_088368.1, from coordinate 26,540,926 downwards.
TTTGACCCGGGAGGGTCTTAAAAAATAATTTAAAAAAAAAACTTTCTGATGGATTGGCTTGAAATTTTAGATAAGCTTTGTTCGTCCAAGTTTACATATGTGTGTAAATTTTCAGACACCTGGAGTGAACAGTTTTTATTTAGTGAGGGGTCAAACATGACTACCCCTAGTCCTACAAGGTGGGTCATTTTTGACCCACTAATAAAATCAATGAAAAAACTATATTTTCTCCCATTACGGGCATATAAGTGGGTCCATTAGCGATCAAATAATAACAATAACAGAAATGTGCATGGAGCCACTTTACTTTTCTGTTATCTAGAGTTATCCTCCCCTTGATATATTTGGTAGTTACCTCCCTTTTCACGTTATTTCCTCTTCCGCTTTTACATTGTTTTGATCCTCGTGCAACGAACATGGAAAGGAATATTTTTGAAACTTTAGAGATAGCTGATTTTACTGAAGAGAATGAGGACGATACAGTTCAAGAAATGGATGATTATGAAAGCGATGGAGAAGATTTTCCAGATGCCTTATTGGATGACAATGATAACTTACCAAATGAAAGTGACTTGGAATCTGATGAAGAATTTGTGCTTACAGAAATGGGCCCTGTCATCTACAAGTATCCTGACGACGTTCAAACTGAAGGTATGTCTGCTTTTATTTACTTTTGGAATAGTTTAATCTCTATTAAATTCTTAACCACAATGAGTCCTTTCCAACAACTATGATAAGATAATAATATTTCACAAGCTGTATTGTTTAGTTATTCAAATTGAGAAATCAATAAATATTGAATTCCATATCCTTTCCCAGATACCTTTTCGTCCAACTTATGTATGATTAGTTGTAATGTATGATTTGGTTGTTTGATACATTTTATCTTATTTTCATCTTCAGTTTTAGAACCGATTGAAGAAGGGGAAGGGCCAACCTCAAGCAATTTCTATCCGCCATCTCTGCCTGACTTGCAAATGAGTTCTGATGATGAAAACGTAGCAACTGAGAATACAGTTCTTCAACCCACAGGAAATACAAATGATGGTGAGTGTAACTAAATTGATATAAATTAAATATAACTAAAGTTGTGAGTTTTTTTTTCGCATTTTAGCACATGCAGTGCCCGAAGTCTAACTGAATAATCAATGTTATAATGCTAAAGAACTACGTAAGTTGCAACTCAATCTCAAGTGTGTACCATGGTTACCCTATGTACCTTTAGCTACGTGTCCAGTGTGATATCCATTCGATCATGCCTGTATTATGTTTACTTTTAGAGTGTTGAAATAATTGTTTCAATATTATTATATAGCAGTACTAATTCTTTTCTGTCCTTCCCTCCCCTCCTCCCCCCCCCCCCCACTTTATTATTTATTGTCAGACTCTGTTGCCGTGGTTACTAAAGATGGGACGTCCTGGTCAGCAAACACTATACCCAACCAGAGAACTCCAAGCAAAAGTATTTGTCGTCAAGCAAAGCCTAAATTGGTCGGGTGTCAACAGATGATTGATCCTACATCTGCATTCAATTTATTTTTCACCCAATCTATACTTTCTGATGTTGTTAGATATACAAATGCAGAAGGGAGAAAGGCTTTGGGAGAAAAATGGAAAGATACGGATGATATCGAAATGCGTGGCTACCTTGGTATTCTCATTCATCTGGGTGCCGTGAATCAAAACATTTTTCAACGGAATTAGTATGGGATCTAAAAAATGGAAACGCGCTGGCAAGTGCTGTGATGACAAGAAATCGATTCTTGAGTTTATCCAACAGACTGAGGTTTGACAATAAAAACACCAGAACGGAGAGAAGGAATCGAGATATTTTTGCTCCTGTAAGAGACATTTGGGAGGCTCTGCTGAAAAATCTAAAACGCCATTACTCGCCAGGACCTTTCATCACTGTTGATGAGCAACTAATGCCTTGGAGAGGAAGATGTTCTTTTCTTCAATATTTGCCGTCAAAACCGGACAAGTATGGGCTGAAAATATTTTGGGCAGCAGATGCAGACACAAAATACCCATTGGGAGCAATTCCATACCTTGGAAAAATTGGAAGAGAACCTCAAATAAACTTAGGGAGGAACACGGCTCTACAGTTGAGTGAACCTTATTTTGGAAGTGGTCGAAATTTGACTGTGGACAATTTTTTTACGGACATGGAACTATGCAATGGTCTTGAAGGGAATAAGATGACAGTTGTGGGGACGATTCGAAGAAATAAAAGGTTTGTTCCTGAAGCCTTCAAAGACCCAAAGCGAACAAAGAAAGGACAGCCTGAATTTGTATTTGAAAAAGGGAAAACACTTGTAAGTTATAAATCCGGATGTAAAAAAAAATGTGATTGTTTTGTCTTCAATGCACAACGATGGAAAGCTAGTTACATCCCCGAATGGAAAAGAAATTCCTGAAATAATCGAATTCTACAATTCAACGAAAGGAGGAGTTGACTGTATGGACTTCATGGCTCATTCAATGACAACCAAAAGACAGACAAAGAGGTGGCCCATGGTTATTTTTTTCAACATTTTGGACATCGCTAGCATCGCTGCATTAGCTGTGTACAAAATTAAATTTCCAGAAAGTAAACTTTCCCAAGCTGACAATCGACGTTTTTTTCAGATAGATATTGCTTTGGAACTAGCTCGTCCTCTCATGGAAAGAAGATTGACTATGAACATTCCTAAGGAATTGAAGAGTAAAATAGTTACTCAACTAGGCAATGATGATGAATATGAGCCAATTCCAACTGCAACAATAGGGTGTGGCCTGAAAAGGAGACGGTGTGGAAAGTGTCCACCAAAAAAAGACGTGAAAACTTCAACAGCCTGTAATAAATGCTCTGTGCCAGTTTGCAAACGACATTCAGTGAAAACCATTTTATGTACAGCTTGTTCCAATTGAAAGCTACATACTGTTTCCATTTGATCTACCTTTGATCCAAGTTAATCTGAGTTAATAAATTTTCTAGTTTTTCTTATATTTTTGTGAAGGCTTATTCCTATAATCTAAAATACAGTGGAAACCGATTATAACAGGGATGGTGGAGGTGGAGAAAAATCCCTGCGATATCCGATTCCCGGTTATATCCGATAAAATATTACATAGATAAAGAAAACAAACCAAAAATGTGGGTTTAGAGTATCCCTGTTATAGCCGGATCCCTGCTATATCCAGGCCTGTTATAAATGGTTTCCACTGTAAACATTTACCACTGCTCGGTAGTAGCAGTCTCGCCTAACTCTCGGCATTATGGGATTAGTACTATTACTAAGACGGTTGGCTCGGTATCAGTATACTGTGATCGAATGAGGCATGTGTTGTGCTATACCATGTCTCTGTGTGGCAGCACAAAAATGAATGTGAAATATAACACTCGCTGATATGACTTACCATGTGTTAAAAGCGACGTAAAACCCCACAAACAAACAATAGTATCCTATCAAATGCTTTATTCATATAATATATATATATATATATATATATATATATATATATATATATATATATATATATATATATATATATATATATATATACAGTATACATATATATACTAATAATTAGGACTCATGGAACAACTTAAACCGCATATTTATATGAGATTCGAACCCCTATCATATCAGTATATAAAGATGCGCACATCTTTTTTCTATTGAAAGTGGCAACATTGTACACAATATAAGCATAAAAGATGTATTTCTGTTATTTTATATCCCGGGTCAAAAATGACCCACCTTGTAGGAAGAGGGGGGTACAGAGTTTTTCTCTCTTTGAGAAGTCTGGGTCAAAAAAGACCCACGTTGTAGGAAGAGGGGGGTAAAGAGTTTTTTTCTCTTTGAGAGGTCTGGGTCAAAAAAGACCCACGTTGTAGGCGAATGCAAGTAAAAAGCCTTGTAGGGATAGGGTTAAGAAGTGTCACACTTTGTGACACAGCAGTAACGTGTCTAAAACATCTATTCGGTAACTTTTGGGATCAATTATCTTTATCGGTATTTATTTCGGGAATTCTCAATGAAAATATTTTTAAGTAAGTCCTGAGCCACTTGGACTCATTGTAAGACAAATTAAGTCCTTTAGAGCCTTGTAGCCAATGGTGCATGAGTTATTCCGGTTTCACTAGCGTGAAGCGGACAATTAACGTATTTCTTTGAAAACCTTTGAACAGGACGCTAGTCTATCGCAGATTACTATCCCAGCTTGACAGGTATCCTTTTACACCTGAATGGAGTGAGTGATTGGAGTAAATTTTCTTGCTCTAGAAAGTACAGATTGGCTTCGGTCGGAATCAGACACAGAACCTCTGAGTCCAGAGTACAACGCGCTAACCATGGGCCATCTTGTCTCCTAAGCTTATAAATCCTGAACTTATCCATGTTTCTGTAGCGTTGAGCAGACAGATAACAGTTTAAAATTAAAAAAATAAAATTCCCTTTTTCATCCCATAGGGGAAATTTTTCTCGAGGGTCTATTCCAAGGGAAGACTGGAATAACCCAGGCGTCAGCAGCCATACAGCGCCGCAAATTGAGCTAGGGCGAGGTATAACCCAGGCGTCATAGAGTCTACGGAATTGACCCTTGAGCAATCTTTGGGTCATTAAAGGATGCACGCAATTTTGTTTTCTCTTTCAAGTTGTCTTTTTTTTTTTCTACGTAGTAAAGCACAGAAATATGCAACCTCTATTTCATCCATACTACTACTACTACTACTACTACTACTACTACTACTACTACTACTACTACTACTACTACTACTAGTATAGTGGTAGAAGAGGTGGTAGTGGTAGTGGTGGTGGTAGTAGTAGTAGTAGTAGTAGTAGTAGTAGTAGTAGTAGTAGTAGTAGTACAAGTGAGTGGAGTCGAAGAAAAACATGTGCCAACAATACCTAGGATCATCCAATACAATTTGATAATGGTAACAATTGACTATATTTATGCTGATTCTCATTGATGCAATAATACCTGTAAAATGTAGAAAAACATTAGAAACAAACAAACAAACAACAACAAAACATAATTCAAAACTTATTAAAATTAATCCGAGGCTCAGCTATAGTACATTTTATGAATTAAAAGGCAAGAAAAAAGTTCCACTATCACTGAAATATCGTTTTAGAAATATGATTTTTTCTGATCAAAGCATGTGAACATATTTATTTACAAGAGATGTACATATTATGCTGCTACGCTGTGAACATGTAAATTCTCCACATCTGCTGCAAGTCTTTCTGAATTTTACATCATTTTTTTCTCGGACATTTTATGGATCTTCCCCTTGTCGCATTCTTCCTCTTCCTGTTGTGCTGTTGATCTTATTCTCCCATCTTGCACTTGTACATTTTGTTCTTGTCCCTTCTTCGTACATATCACCACAAGAGTACTTTTCATTTTCTTAGTGAAAAAAATAGAATACTCCGGAGGCAGGCTTTTTCAATTTTTTTTGAATGCATGACATGGTTCTTTTGGATTTATGAACTTTGATAGAATTCTTCCTATGTGTGGAATTTTGTTCTTATTCCAAGCAGTGCATTCCTCCACAAACAATGTATTTTGGAAGTTGCCGACTTCTATTGTTTCTTCAGCTTCATCTACCTCAGGTTCAGAATCGGTGGCATCTATTTCTGGATCTGGCTGCAGCAGAATCAGTGGCATTTCTTCATCAGTGATGCTTTCATTTGAAGAGCTTGTATCATTCCCATTCCAATGAAATGGTGAAATACTGCCAGTGTCTGAAGGATTAGAAGAAAAAAATTATATTGGGAAGGAACCCACAACTGGAAATGGCGATGAAAGAGAGAGAGAGAGAGAAGAGAGAGAGAGAGAGAGAGGAGAGAGAGAGAGAGAGAGAGAGAGAGAGAGAGAGAGAGAGAGAGAGAGAGAGAGAGAGGAAGAGAGAGAGAGAGAGGAGGAGGGGGGGGGGGGGGGGGGAGGAGAGGGAAGAGGTATTTTGGGGATGTGAGTATATTATTATTATTTTGAAAACTTTATTTTACTGGAATCCCCAATTGACAATTGTTGTCATGTAGAAATAAAAGAAAACATCAAATATGAAAGTATCTGAGAGCAATGTGATTACAAAACAATGTAATTTTCCCAAATATTTCAAGGAATGACTTCTTGTCGTTGTCTTCATGGATTTGCTGTGATATGCTGAAAGTCAAATCCAACAAGTGAGATAAAAGAGGTATAACTGTTCGATTTTTCATCTTAAAAAAAAACGACTTTTACTCTGAAGTCTTTGCAGCCAATAAATCAAATAATGTATGAGTTGTTAATATTATTAATTTATACCTTCATCATTATCATCATGGGGGAAAATCATCCTTTACCTGGAACTCGATTTGCAACAGGTCATCTTTATCTTGCATTATTAATTGCTGATATTCTGTCAATTCACTGGTTAAAGATAAGCTAATCTTACACCAACTTAATATTTATTTTACTATTTCATACAATAGAAACATACTTGATAATGCTGTTACTGTTTGGAGAAATGACATTCTAACAATCAGAATTGAAACTCATATTCTCATTGGAGATCAGCATAATATTTTTCATAGAAGGTATCATGGGAGTGAAAGAAATTACTAAAACACACGACAAAAACAAAAAATAAACACATTATCCCATTGTAACTAGCCAACAATGCAAACATATTAGATTTCATATGATGCCTGTTATTAACTTCGAGCTAACAACCATTACACAGATAAATGTAATAGGTACCATTCAGTTTTAAATAAATAGTAGGTGACATACCTTCCTCATGCACTGGGGTTGCCCCAGCAGACTGCAACTCAATGTATATCTGAGCATTCCAACTACCAAGGATATTACACTTTCTCCATTCGTCATGGTTTAGGTCCAATGCAACATAATTTAGACCACACAACAGATGGCTGAAAATTAAAAAAAACCACCCAGCAACATACAAATCATTTAGTTAGCAGATTCAAAAATTCTAAAGCAATAATATCAATACAATATGATTGAAACATAATGTAGACATTAAAGCTAATTTAGTTCACCTCGAGATTGAATAACGGTACAAGAAAATAAATCACTTGTCATAAGAAGTTACAAACAAATATGTGGTTAGGTAGGGTACACACAAGAATAAAAGATAATCGAGAAGCGAAAGTAAGACAAGTATTGGAAGAAACATTATATTGAGTATTAGCGCTTTCATTTATCCATTATTGTTTCATCATTTCATATTTGGCGATTCTAGCTGGTACTACAATCATAAAATTAGCGATACTATCAATTCATTTTTCGTTACATAGGATAGGTGTCAGAATAATCTTCATACATCACACATCTAAGGAAAAAAAGTAATGAGTTAGTACTTACTTGGATGTTTCTTAATTAGAGTTGATGAAAAATTAGGTAACTGAAACTGGCGCTCATCATATTGGACAGCAAACAGGAAACAAAATTACCAAGTCAATTATTGTAGATGCCATCTACTAGTAAGTTGTGGATCATATTGACACGACTATGTCACTAAATAAATAGATGCATAATGTCACAACAAAAACAACAAAATGATGTAAACTTATATTGCCTATATATATTTAATGAGAAAATATGATTTTAACTGACTTTTCCGTAGTAAAATCATGGGGGTTAAATGGCCCTCAAATAAGAAATAAATAGGACTTTCGAGTATTTTACTATGTGCAAGTCATGGGGGCCAAATGGACCCCAAATCAGGAAATAGGACTTTCTAGTATTTTTCTCTTTGCAAGTCATGGGGGCCAAATGGACCCCAAATCAGGAAATAGGACTTTCTAGTATTTTTCTCTTTGCAAGTCATGGGGGCCAAATGGACTTTCTATTTTAGTATGGAAATAGGGTTAAGGATAATGTCAGATATGTGTAGATATAGGAACAAAACTTTGACTGCTTCCAAAACCTTGTATTCCTTATTATTAATCATAGCCCTAACGGGATACAGTTAGGTTAGTGGGATAAACCAACAATGAGAGCATACGAATCAATACATATAAATACATAATATTACTATAGCGCTTCAGTGATAGCACATTTATAAAATGTGCTTCAGGTAAATGTAATTCATTAATTTGAAAAGCACATATACATATACAATTATATATAGGTACATATATAGGTATATAGAATGAATGGAATATTTTTCTTTATAATAAATTGAGTTAGAGGGTCTATCAATTTATGTTATTTAATAGCTTGCGTATACGTACGGTCCCGTCGAAAACACGATATTAATTATCACTCATTATACATACTAGTTTTAAATGGTATTGCGGCTATGTGGTCTAGTGGTATGACACTCGCTTTCGGATCGGAAGGTCCTGGGTTCGAGCCTCGCTCGGCGCATAGTTGAGTCCTTGGAAAAGACTCTTTACTCACATTCTGTCACCGTACTCAGGTGTAAAATGAGTACCTGGCCGTTAACAGCGTTGTCTTTGTCCGAAAAATTGTAATATCGCCTAACAGGCGTCATGTCTCGTCCTACATGTTAAATGTTGCTGTTGACCAGGGAACCCTTGTAAAGCGCATTGAGCACGTTAAGTGGATATTGCGCTATATAAATGCTCAATTTAATTAAAAATTTATTGATTAATCATAACACAATAACAGTCCACAACTATAAGATTGATATAATTTATAATCCGTACCCTCATTCACATATTATGACCAAAATCTTTTATTATTTTGTGATTTATTTTCATTTTCATCGCTAAAGATGCCGTTGAGGTGAGACCAGTAACTACGTCTCATTTCGCGCTGTATTGTCTGCTTCAAGATGCGAATTTCTGTTGTTAGTTTTTCATCACCAGACTTTTTCATTTTTCTGTACAGGAGATTCTTCTTTGCGATCATTCTTTTTAAATTTGATGTTATCCATGGCATGCTGGTCTTGCTTTTGGTGGTCTTGTGAGGTATGAACTCCTTGACGGCTTCCAGTAATGCGTTCTTGAAGTCGCACCATAGGTCTTCAGTTGTCGACTTATATTCATTGGTGAGAATATTGCAGCTGATATTTTTTGCAGAATTTCTTAAGTTTTCCCAGTTTGGCTTGGCGTAGAGGGGAATTTCTCTAATAGGTTGAGCCTTTTTTTGTTGTATTGAGGCTAAACTCGCAGTATGGAATATCATGGTCTGAGAGACCTGGAATGATTTCCACCCTTGGTATTAGTTGTGGTGAGTTGGTAAGGACTAAGTCTAGTGTATTTTCTCCCCTCTGGGTTCATCGATTATCTGTTGTAGTCCATGGTCGTAAACAATATCCACGAAGTTAAAGTGTAGGTTTGGAAATGGGCATTTTTCTTTTAATTTCATGGAGTTCCAGTTCCATCCTGGGAAGTTGAAGTCTCCACCAATAAGGTGCAATACTCTTACATAATTAAAGGGTATCGATCTAGGCGGGCTGAGACGTCGGGTCGCTTAGGTATCGATAGAATGAATTTGACGTCACTCTGGTCTTTGTTATTGTTATCCGCGTTTATGAGTAATTCTCACTAAACTGTATTAACCAGATTATAAACGTTCATGGTTACACATAGTTTTGTGTGTTGGTCCGTTATACTTCTGGATCACATGGCAATGTTGTGTCTCCATAGCCAAGCGCATACTATCTAGATATATTATATAAATCATTAAAAGTCCCCCCCCCCCCCCCCCCCCCGGCCACGCGATGATATAATTCAGCCAATTTGGTGGAAAATCAGCCAACCTGGAAATAATGCTCGAGGTTGAATCAGCTGACAATAATCTCTCCAGCTCCAGTCCACCCACTTCTCACTTCCTGCTAATGCCCTGATTACCAATTTGGCAATTTTTATACCACCTTTATTATTTCTGTGTTCGTTTTAATTGGTTTTTGTTTTTTTCTACTTTGTTTTAATTTCTTTGTCTTCACTATTTTTTTCTTTTTACTTTTTGTTTTATTTTTTTTTTATAACGTACTTTTGTTTTTTTTTGTTTTTTTTTTGTTGTTGTATATTGGGGTGGGGGATCAGGGGGTGGGGTGGGGGGGGGGTGTTTTTGTTTTGTTTTGTTTTTGTAATGTTTCTTCGTCGAAGCTGTGTCTTAAACAAATTGGACAATGAAGGAAAATAAATAAAATTTGACTATTATTATGCAACCCTTGACTATGCTCATCCTATGATTTATTCAACTCATGAATGATAGGGACGTCGCCATCACATCACTATCCGTGATCGTATAGCTCGGCTAGGTCTGTTAGATCTGGCAGAAAGTACACACAGAAACTAGGTTGAACTCCCGCCGTTTCGTCCGTATTGCTCTATGAGTGGAGTATGAAAGAACATAAGACCGTTTTGTTACTTTATTTGAATCCCTATTTTATTATTAATTCATTACAGCTACCAATGCTTAATTAGCACTTTAATAAGAAACAATCTGGCAATTTAGCAGTACACTTTTTGTCAACAAACAAGATGGCTGGATATCAACAAAGGTAGGATTTTTCTCAGGTCACGCCCCTGAGGGCTCTTTTGATTCCTAAACAATAATCATTTGGTTATATTGAGATGAAAATGACATTTTCATATTCTTTTCCAGGATTCGGAATTTTATGGACATTTTGGAAGCAGATAAGATCAATTTGAAAGAATTGCGAAGCCTGTGCTTTTCCAGCGGTGAGTTCTGTTCCGTTTCTTTCACTTTCATTTTCACTGGATTGAATAAATAGCAATTTAAGTTCTAAGCTGTATAATTAATGGTGAAATTTTACAGGAACTGCGAAAGTAGTTGCAAAAAGTAATATGCCATAATCAACGCATGGAAACTCATAGTCATAGTATTCATGTAATTTCAGTAAACGTTGATTCTTATTCTTCTTCGTCTTGTGGAAACCTCCAATATTGTCGAGGATCACTCCACAGTTTGTAGTGTTTTACATTTTAAACTTGCTAAAACTCTGCACATAATACTAAAACCACATAGATTAAAAAGTCACGTTGTGAACTCCAGCAATCGCGTGAAGGCATGTTGGCAACCGTTTTCAGCCACTTCAGCTGGGAGGCTATTCCATAGTCGGGCAGTGGAAGGGAAAAACGAATACATGTGGGCGTCTGTTTTTGATGTTGGGATGGTTACTCTTGCTGTGTGTCCCCTCGTATTTCTTGTGCCGATATCTTTGATGTCGTTTGGAAGTTTAAGGCACGAATTTTTGTAGTAGATCTTGTGGAACAATTTAAGTTTATCTATCTTTCTTCTCTTTTCCAGAGGTTCAAGGCCAATCCGTTGTGATATTTCAGACGCACTTGAGAAAGGATCGAATGTGTTTGTGATGCGTCTTGCTGTTTTTCTTTGGATGTTTTCTAAGGTGTCGATGTTTTTCTTTGTATATGGGTCCCAAATTGAGCTGCCATACTCCAAAATTGGTCTAACAATAGTTTTAAAAGCAAGGGTTTGAGTTGTGATTGGGCATCTTTTTAAATTGCGGGTGATGTAAGCGCTTGTTTGATTTGCCTTTGAAGCCAGGTGACATATGTGGTCATTCCATTTGAGGTTTTTAGCAAACTCGATGCCAAGGTATTTTGCTGTCTTTACATGTTCCAGGTTTTGACCATGAAGTTGGTATTCAAATGTTATAGGTGCTTTCTTATTTGTGATGGTTAGAACATTGCACTTTGATACGTTAAATTCCATTTGATTTATTGTTTCCCAGTCTTGTAATTTAGCTAGATCGTCATTTAGTGTTTTGCAGTCGTCTGTTGTTTTTATCTGATTATATAATGCTGTGTCGTCAGCAAAGAGGCGCACTTTTGACCTTATACCTCGTGGAAGATCGTTTATGTACACTAAAAATAGGACGGGCCCAAGGACTGAGCCCTGAGGTACGCCCGATGTCACCATCCCGATAGTGGAAGTCTCGCCGTCGACAAGAACTTGTTGGGTGCGATTGTCCAGAAAAGTTGCAATCCATTGTAAGGTTTTGTTCCTGATACCAACGTCATACAATTTCTGGATTAACCGATGGTGAGGGACCTTGTCGAAGGCCTTGGCAAAGTCCAGTAGTACTAGATCAATTTGACCACCTTTATCAATAGCAGCTGACAGATCATGTGTTAATGATAGAAGTTGAGTTTGACATGAGTGGTGCTTCCTAAATCCGTGCTGTTCATCACAAAAAATACTGTTAGTTTCGAGATATTCAGTTATTGAGGATCTCACTATATGCTCCAACAGTTTGCAGCAAATGCAGGTTAATGAAATTGGACGGTAGTTTTGAGCCCTGCTTCTATCACCTTTCTTGTAGATGGGTTGGACAAGAGCGTGCTTCCAAACAATTGGTATGTCTCCCGTTTCAAGAGAGAGTTTGAACAAATGTGTGAGGGCAGGTGCAAATTCGTTACTCAATATCTTTAAAAGACGGGATGGTATTTTGTCTGGGCCACATGCTTTCTTTGGATCTAGAGTGGCGAGGAGTTTGGAAACGCCCTCTACTGTCACATTGATTTCGGCCATAGTGTTGGAATCGTTTTCTTCGCCTTGTAGTTGTTGAGTGGTAATTTTGGTATGAGCTTTTGAAGCAAAAACAGAGCAGAATTGGTTATTAAGTATGTCTGCTTTTTCCTTTGCATCAGAGTATAATACACGATCATGCTCAAGGGGCGCTATACCAACCGAATCGCACCTCCTACTTTTTATAAATTTCCAGAGCTTTTGTTTGAGTCTTCACTAACAAGTTCCTTAACATGATTATGATAGGCCTTTCTACTCTCTTTTTGTGTTTCTTTTTTCAGTCGGGCATAATTGTACCAGTCTTTCTTACTGTTGGACTTTCTCGCTCTGCTCCATGCCTTTTGTTTCCGTCTAGATAATCGTTTGACGGTGGTGTTTATCCATGGTTGGTGAAATTTCCTTGAGCTTTTCTTCGTTGGTACATGTTTGGTCATCATTTTGTTTAGGTGGTCGTTGATGGCAGTCCAAACATCCTCAGTGCTTTCTAGATGTTGATTAATTATGTTTTCACTAAAAAGACGTGTTTCTGTCCGCATTTCGGCGATATTTGCCTTTTTCCAAATAGTAATAGGGTGTGATTTTTTTGTGATTTTGTTTGCTTTGATAGTGCTTTCCGTGATGAGAATGTCATGGTCACTAATGCCTGGAATGGTTTTACACTTGACAATTAAATTTGGTCGATTTGTGATAAATAAGTCGAGGATATTTGTACCCCTTGTTGGATTTTTGTTTATTTGACTCAGGCCAAAATCTTGCAATTTGTTAATAAATGCTTGGTTTATAAATGAAGGATATTGGTAACTGATTATTTTTTCTTGTTCCCAATTGATATCAGGTAGGTTCAGGTCTCCGCTTAACCAGAGTACATTTTTCGGGTCTAGGCTATCAATACAGCGTGTTATCTCAGTCATTTGTTCCATAGTTGAGTTTGAAGGTGTTCTATACATAGCGCCCACAGTGAGTAGGCCTTGTTCTGTTTTGATATTTACGATCACCGATTCTGATTTGTTTGAATGTCAAGCTTTATTACTGAGAGGTTCGTTGTTGTTGCAACCAGCACCCCACCATACCTATCTTCTCGGTCTTTCCTGAACACGTTGAAATATGTCTCTGGTGGAAATATTTCACTGTCCTTTATTTCGGAATGTAGCCATGTTTCCGTACCTATGATTATGTCTGGTTTTATTTCTGATATCAATTTCCAAAATTCCGGTAGTTTTGGAATTAAACTTTGGAAGTTTATGGTCATAGTTCTCAACATGTTTCTCGGTTCACCATTACGGTCACTGTTAGTTTGCCTGTTTGCTATTTTAAGCGTGTTATGATTTGAGTTGATTTGGTGATTGATTCTTTTTATTTCATTTGGCCTCATATTGACCCTTCTTCCCCCCTTTGTTGTTATTGTCTTATTTTCACAAGCCACGTTCTCATTATGTTTATGCATCTCATCAAAATGATCAGGTGTTGTCATTATGTTTTGTTGATATGTTGATGTGTCGTTTACTATTGGCATGTTGTTGTGAGTGTCGTTGAGTGGTATGTTGATCAGAGACCTTGGGCACCGTTGTGTGTTATGTACTTTGAGTGCTCTATTAGTATGAAAGGGCGGTGGTCTGTGACCTATTTGAATATTTATTTTTCTTCGTTTCCGCACACCACCACGACTTGGTCGTAGCCGCTGGCTATTACTGCTATTATTGTTACCGTGATACCAAGACGATTCTGTGTCATTCAATAAATGTTGTCGTAATAAGGATAAAAATAGATATGGCACATCGTGACTAAAAATCTTAACGTAAGTGTAAACAATAAATGGCTAGTACAATACTTCAAACAATGGGATCTACACCACTAAAATGTTAATTTATCTAAAAATCCTCTTATGAATTTCCGAGAAATATATATCACAATGTAGAATAAAACTTTATTAAAACGACTGTATAAAAATATTCCAGACTTTTGTTTTAGAAATCAATAAAAATCACACAATTCGGGAGAGAAATAACAACACGGCTGCCGGTTAGGCGAACTACACACATACATGATTGTTGATTGAAGACAAAAATATAATATCTCCGATGAGATTTGGCAGAGGCAGAGGCTCTGCCTCTGCCAAATCTCATCAAAATCAAAAGTGATAATGGATAAACGGACACACTACTTTACTTAACTGGCTATCAGCCCTTCTTTTCAGATCAAAAAACGTCATATTTTTTTTTTCAATTTTCATTCAATTTAACCTTTATGTTTCCTTATGTTTTCCATTCCATACTTACCACATGAAATTTAATGAAAATAATGCTTGTTTGTATATAAAGTATTTCGCTGTGATTTTATTGCCAGCCACGTCTGCCAATAATGGAAAATGATTATTGTCAGACATGTCTGCCAATAAAGAAGAACGATTATTGCCAGAACTGTCTGGCAATAACGATGGACGATTATACACAGATGCTTTTTGAAACTCCTCTCTTTTGAAAATTTATCCACATTCCAGAATATGGAAACTTTCGTAATGGACATAGAAATTAGTAAAGTTAAGTAGAGTTAATAAGATATCAATAAAAGTATAAAATTACCCAACAATAAATCAGTCGATATATTACTATATTTACACAATATGCGTCGACATTCACATGGGTGTCGTGGCTGAATGGGTGAGTCGTCTGTCTTAGGAGGCTTGTGGAAATCGACGTAGTGTGTGGGGAGATTAACAAAAATTCTTAATATAACTCACGCACTTGAAACGAAAGAGCTGGCAACACTAATTACAAAAGAGTTTGAATTTTGTTTCTATCTTGAATAGAAATGTAGTTATGGCAGTTCAAAGTCTGACATTTCAGACTGAATTTTACCCCAAAATTACCATTGGAAAGTTGTGACCAAAATCCCGTGCCGTTAATAAAAAATGGTTAAAACAGTCAATATGGAGTTCTTATTAACAGATTATATACCAATATGACGTCTTATCGAGGACAATGCATATTTACATTTATAAAGAGGAAGATGCAAATTTCAAAATAACACATTACTACATAATATGATGCAAATGTTTCATAATTTAAGAGAATCAGCTAGACATAAGAATCATAATTTGCTATATTCTTTTGGATTTATCCCCAATTTATATTACTGAAACAATTGCAAATAATAAGTGCGGCTATGTGGTCTAGTGGTATGACACTCGCTTTCGGATCGGAAGGTCCAGGGTTCGAGCCTTGTGCTCGGCGCATAGTTGAGTCCTTGGAGAAGGCTCTTTACTCACATTCTCTCACCGTACTCAGGTGTAAAATGAGTACCTGGCCGTTAACAGCGTTGTCTTTGTCCGGAAAATTGTAATATCGCCTAACAGGCGTCATGTTCCGTCCTACATGTTAAATGTTACTGTTGACCAGGGACCCCTTGTAAAGCGCTTTGAGCACATTTAGTGGATATAACGCTATATAAAGCTCAATTTTAATTTTTAATTTTTTAATTCAAATAATTCCCTCTGTGATTTAATACATAGAATAAAGACGGGTTTGAGACAGTATTTAAATGAAACGATATGTTGCATAATGACATAGTGAGTTTATTTTTACATCTGGCAATTTATTTGCATATAAATAAAATGGCAACCGTATAAAAGGGTACTTATAACATATGTTTCTACTACTTTCATTCTGGTCTTCAAGTTTAGGTTGTTGTTTGACACAACTGGTCGCATTTTATGGAACACGTTCTTTTCTATTGCTATTCTTTGTTTTATATCCTCTATGTCACGTGCGTCATGGTTTAGATGTTATTCTAAAAACAAGCAGTTTTATTTTAAAAACACACGTTGTAAATAAAAAATAAACGCATTTGAAAATTGCCAAATTTTCACTTCATATAACTCCTGAAATTTTTAATGGATTTTTCGTTACTTGGCACCAATCAAAAGGAAATTGAAAGACGAAAATATTGATACCAAAATATCTGTGATTTTCCTCTTTATAACGGAATTATGCATCTTTAAATGAACCCCCCGAAACGCGAATGGCATTTTCCAGTCACAACTTTCTTATAGGCGAGTTGGGTCACAATTTGACTCCCACTGCTGCTGCTAACTAAACTGCCTATAAATTCTATGATAAATGTACCACCCCCTTTTTTTCTTTTAAATCTTTTTTCTCTCTCTTTTGGTTCCTTTCTGTAGAATATTGCAAATTGTAATATTCATCCCCACTCTGAGCTCAAAATGTGCATAATAAACAAATAGGAAAATAAAAATAAACAAGTAATAATAATAATAATAATAATAATAATAATAATAATAATAATAATAATAATAATAATAATAATAATAATAATAATAATAATGATAATAATAATAATAATAATAATAATAATAATAATAATAATAATAATAATAATAATAAACAAGCAATAATAATAAAATAATAATAATAATAATAATAATAATAATAATAATAATAATAATAATAATAATAATAATAATAATAATAATAATAGTAATAATAATAATAATAATAATAATAATAATAATAATAATAATAATAATAATAATAATGATAATAATAATAATAATAACAATAATAATAATAATAATAATAATAATAATAATAATAATAATAATAATAATAATAATAATAATAATAATAATAATAATAATAATAATAAACAAGCAATAATAATAATAATAAATAATGATAATAATAATGATAATAATAATAATGATAATATTGTTATTATATATTAATAATAATAATAATAATAATAATAATAATAATAATAATAATAATAATATAATAATAATAATAATAATAATAATAATAATATAAACAAGCAATAATAATAATATTAAAATAATAATAATAATAATAATAATAATAATAATAATAATAAATAATAATAATAATAATAAATATTTAAAAAAACCCAGAACAGAACAAATAATTAGAGCAAAATAAATATAATGAATTAAATTGAACGATTAGAGAAATAAAACATTCTAATAATTTAAAAACTCATGCTCAATTTAAAAACACAACGAAAGAGAACAATTAACATATTTGGAAAGTAAAATGAATAAATAAAACAAAAAAGAAGAAAAAAAGGGAGCGAGTGATTCGAACCAGTGTAGCTAAAAGGAACAAAATGAAAGGTGGTCTAACCCACTGAGCTGTCTATCCACACCGACCTCTATGTAACTTAAAATTCATACATGTGCAAGATAATTTTTCAACATTTTTGCTGCCTTTGTTTAATAGTTATTTCATATCTCGTTCGGATAATATGTTGTTGGATCTAGTTTTGTGGAAGTGTGATAATAAATTGTAGTATTTTGTATGAGGAAGAGAGGAATATAGTAGGTGTGGTCGATTTTGAGACGAACAACCCATAGGCGTAGAGATTCGTTTGTAAATTTTTAAAAATCCTGGACCATCATCAATATCCCCAAAATTTTGGTCAGAATGAACAAATTATAGAAACAAAAGAAGATCATTAAAGTTAATAGGTAGGTAGAGTAGATTCAGGCTTACCGGCCACACAAGTCTTATTCGTCAGAATGGAAGACTGCTGGCCAGAAATAAGACCAATGCTATACAGTGATGTCATAAAATGTAAAGCTCAAGTGGCCGGTTTCAGGTGAACCAGCCGATTTTGCACCCTAAGCAGTCTTATCCATATTCTCCACGCAAAATGTTATTCGTGACAGTTTGGTACTACCGGCCACTTATGGAACTTTAAGGCCCAACCGGCCACCCAACTTGGGCAAACCGGACACCCTTCACGGATGTTGAAAAACGCTGTTTCCTTTTGTTTTTTTAATAGTTTTCAGTTCATAAACAGTTAAAGCAGATCCATAGGCTCGGTTGGTAAAATATCTGCCAGGTCATTGGTCAATTTAGGGTTCGATTCCAGCATTCCAAGGACTTTGAAGGACTCTTTCCATAAATTGGCAGAATGTTTCCTTCACCCAAGACGACTGCTATATATTATCATTAGTAGCTAGACTAGATCTAGACGTCTAGATAGATAAAAATTATGTTCATTTTCAACAGAGAAAGTCAAAATTAATTTATTCAAAACAATTAATAGGGTACATAATCATAACGCAATAATAACATGTCACTTGCACAATTTACACACAAACGTGAAAACACTTATCTTCTCCTCACTCATCCCCAGTATCTTCTCTCTCTCTCTCTCTCTCTCTCTCTCTCTCTCTCTCTCTCTCTCTCTCTCTCTCTCTCTCTCTGCCAGTACATCCTCTGTGGTACCACCTCCCACACTTGCACCCAATCCATCCATCCTGGTCCCTATCACTTCCACAAAAATCACATAAACTTTCATCTTTATCATTCACACCACACAACACATCGATATCCATCTCAACGTCCGACCAGTCTCGTCGCAATTGAAGACGTTGCGGGGGGACCTTGGTAATGTCAATGCCATTTGACATTAGTGATGTCCGCATGGTGTGGAGCCACCCACATATCTTTCCTTCTGATACCTGAGCACGTTGTTCCCCAAGGGACATGGCTTTCCTCTCCCGCACCTCCCCCTTGTGTCGCTCCATAAATGCCTTGTACCAGTAGTATCCTGCCTGGTTTGTTGTCTTTGAAGGGGGTCTCTCTGCCTTCAGCATTCAGTATTCTCTGCACCTCCAGGCACAGCTGTTCCCTGTCCTTCCCTTCATCTGCCCTGGCACAGGCCACCATCCACTTAACTAGTTTTTTCTCCTCCTCTGCGGCTAACACTGTATGAGATACCCTATGGATAGGGTATTTTCCAGCCATCTTGTCCATCAGTGTTGATCTCGGGACAGAGTAGGTCGCAGCGGCCTGGCGGACTGAAAGCTTTTTGGTGCGGATGGCATCAAGTGCAGCATCCAAACTTGCTTGAGAATACTTTGATATTGGCATCTTGGTGCCTGTAACAATGTGAAAAAATGAACTTTATTTAGATATTTGAACTTCATTTTCATAGACTGGCTAGTCTAATAATGTAAAGTTTTCTTTACAATGGTGAACATAATATAATTTAATAATGATAAAAATAGACCGGTCATCAGAAATACAAGGAAAGCAGGGCAAAAAGTAATATTATAGACGTCTAGAATGATAATAAACAACTTAATCAACCCGGCCGGTTTCACATAATCGTTTAAATATTCTTTGGTCAAACCGGCCACCCCCCTAATGGAGCTAAAATGAAGCCCGAACACTGCCAGACAATCTAACCACAATCAAACGATCCTAAAATAACATGCAGTGCAGTGGTTGAGCCGGAACTCCTTTATAAACACGTATAAATAGATTATTTGGTATTTTTCACGCCTAGTTTGGCATTATACATAAAACCTTCTGCCAACAAGCCTGGCTATAACAAAATGCCAAGCTTTTTATTATTTCCAGACAGGGTCTGGCAATTATCAAAAGCCAGGCCTTTTTTTATTGCCAGACAGCTCAGTTGGCAGAGCACTCGTCAACATTTTATTTCAGAGCCCCCCCCCCCCCCCCCCCTTCTGTCTTACCTTTGGAAAAAGTCCACATCAAGTAGCCCAGATGGGACTTGATATCATTGTTGGCCAATCAAGCATTTTTTATTAGCTAGGACTACATTACTTGTCTCTATCATTGATCTGCTTTTTTAGTAATGTATTTATGTTTTCATTGTTTTTTTTGTTTTTTGTTGTTGGCTCAAGAAGGGTTTTGAACCCGAAACCATCCATGTTTGGTATTTTGTTCTTTTTTTTAAAGCTGTTATTGTTGTTTTTCTGGCTTCTGCAATATACTTTTCATATATGTTTAGATCAACAAATGACAATTCCTGCCAAAAAAATGGAATTTTGATAAGTCTCTGTTGGTTACAATGGTAGTGGAGGGGTTGGGTTTTAACTCTCCTTATAGGCCATTTTCAGGATGTTCCCCCAAAACTTCACACCCAACTAACACAAAAATATATTTTTATCACTCAAACTTGCGATAGATAATTTCTTAAGCAAAACATTCTCTACAACACACTGTTCAATTACTTTAAATTTTATGATGTACAAAAGAAATTTGGATAGGAAAAATGTTGGTTGTATCATAACGAATGTGACGATTTTCCTATAGTTGGTAAGGAGAGGGTTAATATAAGCTAAAAAAAATAATTTGAAAATTACCACTCATGATACTTGCGCTGGAGTCGGATGCCCTCAATATGATTCTCAATAATTGTTGTTAATCATGCAATGAAGCAAACAATTAAAATGTTTTAATGAAAGTAAGGCACTTAATTTCTGAAATAAAATAATATTGTCATCAAGAAACCATCTTTACTTTAAGTACTCAATGACTGTGAAATTTACATTTTTAAAAGAGTATGAAAAAAGAAAATGTTTAAGTCACTCAATCCTGGAGATTTTGCTACTTTTCAAAATTAGAAAAAATGTATTAAAATGAGCATGTTCATAGAAAAGAAAGTTTTATTCAACTACCATTAACATGTAAAAATTAAAAATTTTAGCTTTGATACTGGGCCTATAATTTGTCTCAGAAAAGTGTAATAAAAAGGCATGGGGTAAAAGTAACCTGGGTAAACTACGGATATAGTCGGTGTTAGGGTTGAGTGAGTTAATTGAAAGTAGACAGACTAGTGTAAAAGATATTGGGCGATGATAACCAATTGTAAATTTAAGACAGTGTTGATTTTTCTAAGAATTTATTCTCGAAGATCTATTTGCACTTAATTTTATTTTGATTTATTTTTCTCAGGATGTCCACATGAAAAGAGCATACGATCTCGATGTTGGAAGGTGAATATTGAGTGATATTGATAGTTATGAAAGTTTATATGAAAAAATGATAAACCATTTTTTGCAAAATCTAACAGAAATTCTAATAATTATAGAGGTTGTTCAATAACTTTTCACATGTTTTGTATCAAAATCTGTTTTTTTCATGATTGATAGTTACGCAAACTCATTCATAACAATTTTTATTTTTTATGGGATCAGAATCTGATATCTTTCAGGAATGTTCTATTTTCAATTTTCTGAAAGACGAAAGTCATGAATTTCTATCTTTTTTGTTTTCTTATTCCTGATATGAGTTCTAACTTTTCTATTTTTTCTCATTCTAATTCAACTTTTGAGTGAGTTACCATGGACCTTTGAAATGATTATTATCATCATTATTATTATTATTATTATTATTATTATTATTATTATTATTATTATTATTATTATTATTATTATTATTATTATTATTATTATTATTATTATTAGTATTATTATTAGTATTATTATTATTATTATTATTATTATTATTATTATTATTATTATTATTATTATTATTATTATTATTATTATTATTATTATTATTATTATTATTATTATTATTATTATTAGTATTATGATTATTATGCGGGTGGTTGGATGGGAGCATCACCCTTGAATCATATACCTATGATGTTCGCATGGGTGTACGATCCGATAGTGATGTCGTTTCTTCTTCTCTTTACTAGCCTATCCTGCTTCTTTGGTTTGTGATTGTATTTTTGACAGGGGATATTTTTTTTTCTGTAAATCTTCTGCCTGTTTGTTCTTGGTTATTTATAATTTAGCTTATGATATCTTTAGGTTATGATTTTGATTTACATTTGTACTATTTTTGTTAGATTGCTTGTTTTTTTGTTTCAGCGGTCTCTCATATAACCTCAATTGTGTTGGAAGAGACCTAAAGCAACAAACAAACAAACAAAAAAATTATTATTATTATTATCATCATTCTTATTCTTATTCCTATTATTATTATTATTATTATTATTATTATTATTATTATTATTATTATTATTATTATTATTATTATTATTATTATTATTTTTATTATTATTATTATTATTATTATTATTATTATTATTATTATTATTATTATTATTATTATATTATTATTATTATTTTTATTATTATTATGACGATGATGATGATGATGATGATGATGATAATGATGATGATGATGATGATGATGATGATGATGATGATGATAATGATGATGATTATCATATAAATTTGTGTTTCAGGTTTTACTCAATTATTTACCACTAAGACGAGAGGATTGGAAGTCAGAACTCCAAAAGAGACGGTAATAGTTCCTTGAGGAATTTCCAAAATTTATGTATTTATTGTATATGAATGTATTGTTTGTCACAATGGTTTCTAAAGTTTTATGAAGAAAGTCTCTTCCAAGAGATGTCCTTCTCAGTGCAATAAGAAGTTGTCTCTTAATTAGCTTGGAAGAGAATGGCAGCAACACCAGCATTTGCATTAGCCATAAAATGACCTTCCATCCATCAAGGAAAATTAATAGCTGTAGGTTTACTATTCTGAAACCTCCTTACAAGCATTTGACTTTGCAATTCAACATCTTCAAGACTAATTGCACTGTGTGCATTTGGACAATGCCTCTATTCCTCTCTGATGCTAATAGGCAGCTGTTGGACAGATCCTGAATCTTGGTCAGCTGGCAGTTAGCTATTATCTACTCTTACCGGATTGAAAGCCATGAAGTTTCTTTTCCAGCTCTTATGAGATGATGATGCCATATCCTGAGGAACTATGACATTCTTATTGTATCTCCATCAAAATTTTTGTTCATTTCTGTCATGAGGGGAGCTAGGTACATGGGCTTCTAGAACTGTATTCAGCTTGTATCTAGGTAATCACTTCACTCTGGACTTCTTGGGAAGAGGGCATGAGGGAGGGTTTGAATTGCTGAATTGCTTCCAAGAGTTAATTTCTGTCTGATAATCTGACAATTTCAATAACCTCACTCACTTAATCCTCTCCGGGCCTGCTGGCTCTGGAGCCGATGCAAGGGATCTCCATCTGGTCCTGTCAGCAGCTATTTTGGGGCCATCTTGAGGGACAGACCTGTCTGCTTTAGGCCCCTCTCTTCTGTACGTCTCCAAGTCTCCTAGGGGCGGCCTCGCTTTCTCTTTCCTTGGGTGTCCATTGCAGAGCTTTGTCAGTGTTTCATC
>NC_088368.1:26477427-26514927 GCF_034508935.2 Berghia stephanieae | reverse complement strand
TTGTCACACTGTTGCTCCTTGTGCGGCCATGTGGTCTTGTGGTATGACACTTGCTATCGGATTGGGAAATCTCCTGGGTTTGAGCCTCGCTCTGCGCATAGTCGCGTCCTTGGAAAAGGCTCTTTACTCACATTCTCTCACCGTACTCAGATGTAAAATGAGTACCTTGCCATTAACAGCGTTGTCTCTGTCAGAAGAAAATGTAATATAGCCTAACAGGCATCATGTCTCGTTCTACATATGTCTTGCTGTTGGTCAGGGACCCTTTGTAAAGCACTTTGGGCATGTGTGTGTTTAGTGGATATTACGCCATATAATAAGCGCAATTTTTGTTTTACTCCAAATCAGAAGGAGAGAAAAATGGGGCCTTAAAAGCTGATGTTCATTTTGTGAATTTTGATGTCTCTGTCATTATTTTTTTTATAGACATGCGACATCTCTGTCATTATATTTTCTTTCAGACGCTTGTGTCCAGACCTGTCATTCTTTCAACAAGCCACTGACTACCCTTGTGAGGAATTAGTAGACGGACTGATCAATGTAGAGACTTTGAGGAAAAGAGTGGAACACACAGTCCTTCATTCAGAGATTGTCTCCAAAAATAGACTGGGCATTACTGTTAATGTAAGTTACTAGGCTACCTTGATCCTTATTGGGGACCCCAATAGCTCAGTTGGTAGAGCACTCACTTCACACATAAAGATCAATCCAGGGTGAAGTCGAGATTTTTTATTTTTTGACCCCCTTGTTCACCCAGCAGTGATTTGGTAGCTGGGTCTGTAAGTACAGTCCACTCCAGATAATTGCAACACCTTTGGATCAGCGAAAATGTTGCGATTAACCGAATGTGCATTTAACCAAAGTTGAGTTTCCTGTCCACTATCGCACAATTTTACACTTATATGGCAAACTCAAACCAGTTGTTGTGAACTTTGTTCTGTGTCCACTAGACTGAGTCATTTGATTACAATCAAGATTTTTTTCTGACCCCCCTGTCCACCCAGCAGTGATTGGGTAGCTGGGCCTGATAGATCTGGTGGAAAGTACTTTGCGATAGACTGGCGTCCTATCCAAAGGGTAGCAAACAATTACTATTGTCCATTTCACGCTATTGAAAGCGGGATAAATTCCGGCGCCATGAGCAGCCCATGGCTCTGAAGGACTACTTTTTCAATGTTCAAAGTTCAAAAGGTTTATTTTTAGGCAATGGATTTGTCAGAAAACAGCAAACTTTTCCATTTATAATTATTTATTTATTTATTTTTTTTAATCTTCATCCCAGACAACAAAGAAGAAAAGGTCCAACAGTGATGAATACTCTGTCCTAGCAGATGGGAAAGAAGCTCATTGGGAAGTTGTCGAACGCATTCTTTTTATTTATGCTGTCCTCAATCCAGGCATCTCATATGTACAGGTGATTATAATTATTTCACAATAATTTGTTAATCATGATTTCCATTTTATCATCATGATTGCAATTATTTTCATTGTTTTGTCATTCTCATCATCATCATCATCATCATCATCATCATCATCATCATCATCATCATCATCATCATCACTTCATCATCATATTTATCATCAAAATCATCATCATCATCATCATCATGATTATTATAGCAAGTAAAGCTATTATGCCTCTTATCAGGGAATGAATGAGATCCTAGGTCCCATCTACTACACATTTGCCACAGATCCTGACCCTGATATTAAACGTAAGTGCAAACAACTTGATTTTAAAAATGTGATCAATACTGCCCATGTTTTTTTATTATTATAGTCATTCAGAGCCATTCGGCCCATTGAGATGGAGTTTATCCAGGTTTCAATAGCTATTTTAAACAGACACTCATCTGTTTTGATTATTATACTTCTGTACTACTGAATCTCATGAGCCATCAACGAAATCAGTCCAGTAAAAAAGTTTTTATGTGTGTGCAAAATGAATCTGACAATAAAGTGGCCTGATAGCGAGTTCCAAGGCCAAGGTCAATTAAGGACCAATCGTTATGCCCTAGCAGATATTCTATATAAAACCATTTGAGTCACCAGGGGATAGAGTTACCCTTAATTAAAAATTTGCAAAAAAGTTCCTAGTATATCAATCTGTAAATAATAGTTTTACAATGTTTCAATTTGCCAGTAGTTATGTGCTCGTTAGCAAATATTTAACATGGGGTATATGGAACAATGGTAACCTCCAACCCTTTTTTAAAAGACACTTAACTGTATTTAAAAAAATAGATTTCTTTTTTCCTCTTTCTAACAACTTTTTTTAAAAATGAGATTTTTTTTTCTATTTTTGTTTTGTTTTGTTTACAGAGTATGCTGAAGCCGATTCTTTTTACTGTTTCACGTCGTTGATGGCAGAAATTAGAGATATTTTCTTAAAAACACTAGATGATTCACAATGTGGTATTGGTAAGTATGCCATTTGTCCCTGTTTTTTTTTTTTTGTTTGTTTTGTTTTGATTGTCCATTATACAAAAAAGAAATTAAAAGAAAAATGTAGGAGGGAAAGGATAAATAGGTTTTGATGCATTTCATATAGAATATATGGGATTTGTAAGAGATTATAGTTTTCTATTATATGGTTTTCTATTATTTGTATCAAAAACCATCTGAGTGTCACCTCTGCGATAAATAATTTCTTTATCGAAACAACACACAGTTCACTATCTGTAAATTTTTTGATATGATGTATAAAAGAAATTTGAGTAAGAAAAATGTTGGTTGTATCGTAACGAATGTGACGATTTTCCCTATAGTTGGTAAGGAGAGGGTTAAGCAAAAATATAGCTCAACGTAAAGTCTGGTAAAATATATATCCTTATATTTTTTTCCTTTCATTCAATTTCAGGCAGTAGAATGAACCTCTTCATGGAAAAGATTAAGCAGTATGATAGACCATTGTGGCAGCGTCTCCAGGACCAGGAAATCAAGCCCCAGTTTTTTGCCTTCCGATGGATCAGTCTGCTTTTGTCACAGGAATTCCAATTACCTGGTCTGTCAAAATGCTTTACATATATGAAAAGAATTGAAAAAAAAAAAATCCATCAGCTTCAAGTACTTTCTGTTATAATTTTCTATATTGCCAACCTGTATAATATTGATTGTTCAGTTGGTTGAGCACACGCTTTACTCGCAAAGTGACCAAGATCAATCCTGGGTGAAAGCGAGATGTTTGCTATCTAAAGGATAGCAAGCAATTGTTATTGTCTGTTATGGAAATCTGGATAAGCTGAAGGACTACTTGACCTAAAATAAAGAAGTATGAGAAAATTAAAGGAATACGGAAAAGAAAAAATAATGAAATTGAATAGAAATTGACATCAGCTGTTGCATAGCATTGCTTGGATATCTTTTATTTTGACTTTCTGAGGGGATTATGAATGATGCAATCCCTGAACTTGTGGAATTTATTGTTAACTATTAAACAACAGCTTTTTTAAAGTAGAAATAAAAACTCCTTGATGAAAATGTGAAACAATATGGTCCTTTCTGGCGCAAGATATGAGCAAAAAAAAATGAGGTCACATGATAGTTGTTGGTTGGCAAATCTGAACTTTGTAGAACAGGAGGGTAAAATAAATAAATAAAATAAGATAAAATAAAATTCCCTTTATTTATCCCCAAGGGGAAATTTTTCTTTAGGGTCTATTCCAAGGGAAGACTCTGTAACATTGAAATATCGCCTAACAGGTGTCGTGTCCTGTCCTAACTGTTATGTGTTGCTGCAGCCAGGAACCCCTTGTAAAGCAGTTTGAGCAAGTTTAATGGATAATGCGCTGTATAAAAGTTCAATTTAAAAAATGAGTTTTTAAAAAAAATTATTTGATAGGAAAAAGTCATAAACATACTTTTAAAGCATTAAGCTTTTTCAGGAGTTTTGATTACTTTTTTTTTTTTTTTTCACATTGACAGGAATACCCAATCTAATGGAGTCAGTCAGTGATTTTGATACTAGGAAGAATACTATATATCCACACGCACTTATTAAGAAATTGTTGATCAAGTAGCAAGTATATAAGGCTAGCTTTATTTGAGAAATGGCATAATGTTGTTAAAATTACTTAAAAATTTTTTCATGAAACATGATTTTCATTATTAATATAACGGAAATGAACTGGTCATCATGGCACCACATCTAAACGATTTCAAGGCCCGACTGACATGGGCCCGTGCCCAATGAGGATGCCGCTGAAATACAACCAGACCATTGGTTTCTTCAGCGCCAACCATACAAAGACAGATACAGATAACAATCATTTCGCATGTCTATTGTTTGTCTTCTCAGATGTGTTGAGGATTTGGGATTCCCTCTTCTCTGACCCAAACAGATTTGATTTTCTACTTTATATTTGCTGTGCCATGTTGATGTAAGTATCACTATGCAGGAAATGGACTCCATTCCTCCTTTTCTCTCTCTCTCTCTCTCTCTCTCTCTCTCTCTCTCTCTCTCTCTCTCTCTCTCTCTCTCTCCTCTCTCTGTCTCTCTCTGTCTCTCTCTCTCTCTCTCTCTCTCTCTCTCTCTCTTCTCTCTCTCTATATATATATATATATATATATATATATATATAATCTATCTCTCTCTCTTCTCTCTCTCTCTCTATTCTCTCCCTCTCTCTCTCTCTCTCTCTCTCTCTCTCTCTCTCTCTCTCTCTCTCTCTCTCTCTCTCTCTCTCTCTATCTATCTATCTATCTCTATCTATCTATCTATCTATCTATCTATCTATCTATCTATCTATCTCTCCCTTTATTATTACTATTTTTTTTTTTTTTTGTTTTTTTTTTTTTTTTTTTTTTTAGAATTATAAATAAATCAATACTTACATATGCACATTTATTAAGCGCTTTTTTACAAATGTGGCCTACAGCATTAATATGGTATTATGTTGTAAAGAGCTACATGAAGAAAATTGAGTTTAAAGTCAAAATGGCAGATATTAAAAATTTCATAATTTTTTTCAGATAAAAATTGTAGTCGCTATAGTTAACTTTAGAAATAAACAATCTACCCTCGAAGGGATTAAATACACCTCAAAATATTAAAAATTATGTTGTCGGGCATCAACATTCATTTTCAATAATTTTGAATGACCTAAAGATGCTTATTAAGTTTCATATTTTTGGCTATAAATTCAATTTCCAGCTTCTTGTTCATCATGCCATAATAGACCTTATAGGGCTGTGAGTTACAATTTGATCCCCAGTTCCAGCAGGCCTTTTGGAACAGAATTTCAATTCCTTACAGTACAAATCGACTGTTAGGCATCCTGCTCGCACAAGCCCTCTAACTAACAATATCCAAATCTGCTTTTAGCAAGGTTACCATCCATACCTGATCATTACTCTGACATTGTCTCTGATTCTATTTCTATGTCTGGGTCGTCATGACAGTCCAATGTGAGATAAGTTGAAAACATTTTTTGTTGAATTGTCAGACAATCCAATGATCATTTCAGTCTTTCATGCCATGATCACAAATGCAGAACTGCATTTAAACTGCATTAAATTTTTAAAATTCGTAGTTCCCAAGGAGAAAAAATGAAAAAAGTCACTATAAATCGCTTTACAAATCAATAATTTGCCATCGGCATGATCCACAAATGCTTCAAAGTCGTGAATATAGGATCTAATGAACTAAATTTTCCTTTTCAACAAGATTTATTGAGCCAAAGCCAATTCTACGAATTTGTTTATTGGTACTAGGCAGGTCTGCAAATGTAAGCCACTGCCTCATAATGTTATTATGTAGAGACCATTTAAATAATAAAATTTGAATTTTTAGAAAAAAATATGTAATATGGGTTATGTTTATTTTTTTTATGGAGGGCAGTGGATATAACTGGAGTTATGTGTCGGACAAAAAAAAACAATCTGCAAATTTGAAGGGAAAAATATATACATCTGTTGGTAAGATCAGTATTGTTATATGGATTAGAGACAGCAGCTATGACAAAGAAACGAGATAAAGAAGTTGATGTGGCATAAAAGAGGATGTTGAGATGGTCACTTGGCTGGATAAGAAAAGATAAAGTGAGAAATGAACGTATTCGAAGGTTAACTGATGTGAAGAATGTATCAATAAAGATGAGAGAAGGTAGATTGACATGAGATGGTTTGGATAAAGAGATGAGAGAGTGGGTATGTGGGAAAGAAAGTATTAGATATACAATTAGCGGGAAAGAGAAAAAAGGGATAACTGAAGACTAGATGGTTGGATAGGGTAAAGGACGATATGAAAGAACTGGGCCTGGAGGAAGATGATGCATTTAACCAAGAGGCATGGAGATGTGGCATTCAGTATGGCAACCCTGCATAATGCGGGATAAACTGAAAGAAGAAGAAGAAGAAGTGGATAGAGTTTCTTAACTCATTCAACCCTAACACGGACTATCTCGGTGTGTTCGACTGACTAGTTTTACCCCATTTTTTCTAGACACATTATTATCAAAACTAATATTTTAACATTTTTCCATGATATTTGTAGTTGAACATGTACATCTAAAAGCCAATTTTCTTTTAAATGAATTGACTGGATATATTTTTAAAAATTTTGGAATGTACCCAAAATCTCTTGGGAGAGCGAACAGGGTTGAATTAGTTTAAGTGACAGGAGCTAAAATTTCACAATTCTAATTCTTGTATAACAGCTTGGGGAGGCAATTGCTTAGCAGTGGAAAGGAACAAAATAAATTCAAATATTTAAAATCCATTATATGCTATACAATGATGATGAGATGTAGATCTTTTATATGAGAAATTTTATATTGCTAAAATAACTAAAATATTAAATGACCAGAATCATCCACTAAGACCATCAGTTATTATGTCAGAAAGAAGTGGTCGCCCTTTCTCTATTTCAACAAAAACGGAGAGACACCGAAAATCTTTTCTGCCGTCCAGTGTTAGGCTTTATAACATCAAGCAATAATCATTTTATATAATTATTTTGCTTTTTTACTTTCAAATAATGTAAATATTAATTTATTAATTTATTTTTTTTGCAATCTTTTCAATTATCAATTTATAGTGACAGTTTTAACTATTTTACAGTGTTGAAATTATTCATATGAAGCACGGCTCTGGTTGTGGAACTGCTCCTTTTTTTATATATATCCTATTTCCATTATATTTTTATCTTATTGTGTAAATTATAACACGTCTGTACAAAAAATTTCCTTTTTGGGATGCAATAAAGTGTTATTATTATTATTATTATTATTATTATTATTATTATTATTATTATTATTATTATTATTATTATTATTATTATTATTAGTGTTATTATTATTATTATTATTATTATTATTATTATTATTTCTACCATAAATCCATTTTTTGACAACTTGTCCATCCCGTCATAATACGAACATAATACCAGATTAAGCTGATGGGTCACAAATGGCGTGTTGAAATTAAAAGAAGAAATATATATATATATAAGTGATTAAACACCTGTATCTGAAGGTCATGTATTCAATCCAGGGCGGTGACTAAGACTCTTCTCATGACTAGAATTTTAAAAGTCGCTTTCCCGGACAGTGCTATCATAGGCTTTCTTTTTTTAAAATAAAATTATGAATCTTTGTGGCAAGACATGTATAGGTAAATAATTTTTCAATGCAGTCAATTTGTCATTGACATTTACCATTCTAGAATTGTAATAGTTTCAAAACAGCTGTAGAATTGAACACAATTAATACAACACAGAATGTTTTGTGCTCAAAATCCTTCTTCAGTCAACAACAAAAACTGTTTAAACAGTTATACTTTTGAAGCCTAGAATGTTCCAAGTAGAGTATTTTGCTCTTTTTTAAAGCATTTGTGCGATACATTTTACAATCCAAAGCTTCTAGCAGGTTGGTATTATCTAAGACAACAAGTCACAATATGTGAATTTTTTTTCTCATTTTATTAGCTTTGTTTTCACTTTTTTTCAACTCATATATTTTCAATCTCTCCTTTCTCAATGCTTTAGTTCTACAAGAAATGAAGTTCTACGCAATGACTTTCCAAGCAATATGAAGCTCTTTCAGGTAAGTTTTTTAAAAATCTGTGACTGAATCACAAATTTCTCAGCATGCATCATTCATACTGCGAGGCTTACTACTACTACTACTACTACTACTACTACTACTACTACTACTACTACTACTACTACTACTACTACTACTACTACTACTACTACTACTACTACTACTACTGCTACTACTACTACTCTTCTCATTGAAAGTGTCAGATGGTTGGACACTTTTGCAACAGGATTAACCGAGTGATTGGAATTGAATAAATTACAAAATAAAACTGATTTTACACGAATGAGCTGGATTTATGTATATCAGGTCTGACAGTTCATGACACAGGTACACCTAAAAGCATCGTCGACACAAACGTTGGTTTAATAATGCATTAAAGGCATATTGTTTTGCTCCCCACCTCAAAGCAATTAATCGTAGACGCATCATAATGGCTTCTCCAAGTTATCATTAAATTCTGGTTTATTTTAAAGATAAATAAAGAATTTTACTTAATATTATGGCTTTGCAGTCAAAATAGTTATGTTAATGAGTTTTTAAAAGGGATTTGTGGTTAAAACGGCTTTCCTGATAATATAGAGAATTAATTCACATCTAAAGTTGCTTTTCTGCCTATTTTCATTACCTAATTGTTCTAAATGGCCCTCTAGAACACCCCGATTAATATGCAAATTACAAAATGGTGATTTTTTATAAATTTGTGTACATTTTGTGGAAAAAAGGTTTATAAGTTTGTAAACTCAATGCGTAAACATCGCAGGGATAATGTTAACCATTGGGCTACTTTGTAGGCTTGAAGACGCCCTGTGAACAAAGCCCTTGCAATAACTTTATTTCAAACATACCAATGAATAAACAGACAGTCATGAAATCTGCCATTTAGGATTAAACGCAATTTCAGTTCAACAGCAGTGAGGTAAAGCTTTTTTATAAACCTTTACTTTTTTTTTCCTCCTCATCATTTCTTGGTCTTTTATTTTACATTGCTGATGGTTTTCCTCGGATCCACGGAAATCCTTGATTTTGGAGTCAAAGGGGGGAATTTCCTCCTTTTAAAGAGAGTTATTTTATGTGTGGTAGAACATAACAGGTGCAGTTTCCCTCTCTTCAGAAGTTAGCTAAGGTATCAATGATAATTTATCATCCCAATTGCTCTAAACTTGGAGGTTAACCCTCTCCTTACCAACTACAGGAAAATCGTCACATTCGTTAGGATACAACCAACATTTTTCTGACTCAGATTTGTTTTGTTTAAATCACAATATTTAAAGAAAAAGTGTTGTTATATTTACAAGAACTTAATACTGTTTTGTAACGCTTGTTTTGATCTACAAAATTATGCATATCATACACTTTGCGCTGATATTTGAGTTTAAAAATTCAATTTATGTGTTGGGTAGGTATGAAATTTTAGTAAAAGTTGTGAGAATTGTCGGTAAGGAGAGAGTTAATGTAATAAAAATGGGGTTTATAGGCAATTGATCAAAATGTTCTGTTTTTTTCACTTTTTGTCACCATCACCACTGATTTTAGTATCCATGAGTTTCATTTGTCATTTTTGTTACCTGCTGAAGAACGGTGTGAGTACAGTGAATTTGGTGTTGATGATTATTTTTCTTTATTTTCTTTCTATTATAATTCTCACGAGTCGACCTTTTGTAAAGAGGGAAGTAATCTGTTACCAAATGTGTGACTCATTTGTCTTGATGTTGATTTCATCCAAAACTTAGAATATCTTGTTTGTTATTTTGTTTTGGGGATGTTAAAAATTATTTGTCTTGTTTGTTTTGGCTTTGTTTTTATTTTCAATATTTCAATGCGAGTGGAGAAATATTTTGTTTGATTTGATTTTTTTTTTTTAAATTGTTTCACTAATTCCATTTTTTTGTTCTCATTTGGCTTCTAGAAATGTTTTTTTTTCCTGCAATATCTTTCTTTTTACTCAACAGAAAATGGGTTCCACTGTAGATTTGCAACAAGTTCTAGCCAAGGCTAGGGAATTATCCTGCTTATAGGAGTCAGCCAAGCTTATCAAGAATATAAATCAAGACAAACCAGTAGTATTATTCAATTTTCTTTTTCTTTTATTCTCTGGGTTTGTTTGTTGTTTTGTTTGTTTTTTTTTTTCTTTGTTAATGCTGAATAGGGTACCTATTTAGTTTAATTTTATCTGAATAACAATAATAATAAGGAATATAAGCTTTCAATTTGATTTACGAAAACAGTTGATGTGGATGTTTCGGGTTTCCCATTTGTTAAGAAAACAGGATGAATGAAACACTAAAGACAAATTAGAGATCAGAGCATGGCGTTGTTAAGGCAAATCAATGTCTGCCGTAAGAATGCCATCCTCTCATCTCTCATTTGTCTCATTCATTGTGTTATGTTGGTAAAGGGGAAACCTGAAACCTTCACAGCATCTGTCGTCGTAAATTAAATTTAAACGTCTATTCCCTTTAATTATTGTTATTTACATTTACCTTAATTTTGAACCTAAAATTTATGATTTGGAGTTAAAAACGAAGTTTTCAATGTCTGATTCTCCTCGACATAATCGGACTATAAATCAGTGCAACACAATTGATAGAACTGTGAATTTTGTCTCCATCTACATAATGATGTAAGCGTCTTTGTTCAATAATTCTTGATGAATATGAAAATTTGCTGCCAGACTACATATTGAGATCATCTGACTCTAACCATGCAAGCGCCATGTGCAGTTAAAAAATTATTTTTAAGCTTATATTAAATCCCATCCCCTCCCCTACCCTTGTGACCAACAGAGACTAAGCACAGTCCAGTTATTTGGGATGAATAGTCATTTGACCTAAACACTCACGTTATTGCAGAATCGACAGTTTTTTAGGGTTTAAAAAAAATATATTTTAAAAATTCACCTCTCTAGTGCTTACAGGGTTAAAGTCAGATGCCATCAGGACTTTTGAGCGTTAATTAACTCACTCAATCCTAGAGATTTTTGCTACATTTGAAAATTGGAAAAATGTATTAAAAATGAGCATGTACATAGATAGTGTTATTCAACTACCTTTAACATGTAAAAACTACAAACATTATCTTTGATACTACGCCTATAATTTGTCTCAGAAAAATGTAATAAATAGGCATGGGATGAAAGTAACCCGGGTAAACTACGGATATAGTCGGTGTTAGGATTGAGTGAATTAATCCTGTTCAGGGCCAATTATTGATTTATGAAGTTTGTTCATAGTGATTTCATCTTTTAAAATTTGTTGTTATTGTTGTTGTTGAGAATTACGAATCTTTTAGAAACATGAAGTAATTGAGTCTGCTTAATAACAGATTGAGGCAGCAAGTCTTATATGTCGCCCATCATCTGAAACTGGTATTATTTCTTTAGCCTGATTACTAGTTTTTAGGTAAGAAATATGTGATTATAATTAGAATTAAAATAAACACTTTCATTTCCAAGGTTCAATGTTGGTACGTGAGGAGCAAAGAATTTAAAAAAAATTAAATTTTGTAAATCTGAATATTTTTTATATACACTTAATTCCCATTATGTGTCATTCTGACATAATACCAGGTTTACACGATGGGTCACATATGACTAAGTTATTTGTAGGTATTAACAAAGTGTAGGCAGTCTTTTTATTAAGTTATTTTTTGTTGTTGTCCATGACGACAGCAACATGTGTCATATTCGGCAATGATTCTTCTGTTTGTCCCACAAATAAGGTTACAACACTATCCCTATTAGTTTAAATTTGCTTTTCCATAGCCAATTTTTAAAAAAAAGAAAATTAAGTGAATAGTCAGGACAGGAGCAGGACAGAAAATCATTCATTATCATTTGCTCGCACATTAGTCATGTAGGAAATGTACAAGCAAGTGCAACTTTTTGTCTGCCGACTAGACTGGACATGCCGGATATTCCTCTAATGTCCGTCTGGATTTTTTTTTTTTTTTTTTTTTTTTTTTTCAGCCCAAAATTAAACAAAAAATGATGTGCAAAGTTCGCAAATAGGCTTCAGAGTTTCGATCCACTGATCTTGAAAATCGGGACTTCAGAGGTTTGATCCGCCGACCATCGCTATTTTGAGTCTATATTCTATGTAAGCCTTATCGAGCTTCTCTTTTTTTTAAATAGCTGCGTTTCAATATTTTAAAAATAAATCTATGGTTATTCTTATTAATCGATTTGTATTTGGGAGCTGACTTCAGTTTTCATAATTTTACCAAGTTTGTGCCAAAACACCTTTTTCCTCATTCTTCCATTGCATATTTTGCTCAAAGTAAAGCTATCATAATGTATATACAGGTGAGGGGATATCTGTTAACACACGATTAATTGGGTTTTTTTTTTTGGGGGGGGGGGGGGGGGGGGTTTAATGCATGGATTGTGCGATATCTATTTCATTTCATTTTCTTTCATTTTGTTTTAAAATTGTTATTCTCTAAAACTAGACACAACCTTGCATGACAGAAGAAAAAAGAACAATCTTTGTCTCGATTAATTTAATTTGATATAAATGTCTATAATGATCGGTGGATTCAGTTAAAATGATCAGTACTTTAAACATGGATTTCACAACTATGATACATTCCGATTAATGTAACCAAAATTAAGGTAAGGGATTGATTGGTGTTCTTGGTCATATATGTTTATCCGCCTTTAAACCTTCAACCATTTGCATCTGTTTTCTTCTTCTATATGGCTGTGGAATTCTCTACCAAATGAGTTATGTTCATCGTCTTCACTTGAGGATTTGAAGTGGCAATTGAAGTCAGGCTGTATAATTAGCATTGTTTGTGTATCCCAAAAGTAAAGTTTTACAGGTGTTGTTCAAGTTAAGCCTTATATCTATGATCTTTATTTTATTGTTTTTCAAGTGCTCGTAAGCGTATCTAAACCCTAGTCTATTACTTTTGTTTTTAAAAAATACCATGCCCTGAAATGACTTTTAAATGTTGGAAACTCATTAGAACAACCAAACAACTGTAATAAAATTACCATTAATGCTGTTAAATTTCTAAAACTAATAAAACAAAAACAATAATCCCCCCCCCCCCAAAAAAAAAAAAACAACAACAAAACAAACCACCCAGTATTGGTTTCATCACGTGTCATTTCCACAAAACTCCATTTCTTTGCCATTGAAGTTATAGTGCGGTGAGATTAAAACAATTTTGAACTTTGTTTTATTTTTATAACCATTTTATTCATGTTGTGCCTACCAATGTCTTTGCACCCACGGTGATATAATTTGTGTTTGTTCATGTTTATAACTGAGTGGGTTTCTTTTTACCTCCCATGGTGGGCAGGGGGTCACGTGCTGTGTCTTCTATCCACTTCTATCTGTTTTCCGAGCTGCTTTCTGTCTTTTTATATTAGAATGGGATTGTCCCAGCCCTTGCCGGAGTCCTAAGCTGAGAGGTAATGTAAATGTTGCTGCTTGAAGCTCGAAGAAATAAATAATAATATGAAATTGAATGTAAGCTTTAATTTAATTAGAATTTAATTACAATCTGTTTTTGTAATTAAATTGAAGCTTACATTCAATTTCACATTATTATTTATTAGCTGAGAGGGAAAGTTAAATGTTTAGTATTAGTTTTAGGAGATGAAATTTTTTGCTTGTAAAGAGATGACATTTCTTGCTTGTAAATCATCTCTCTGTTAGTTATGTTTTATTTTTAGATATATTCTGTAAACATTTGAGTGTATTCATCTTTGTGGGATCTTGTGCTGGTGTCTGGATGAGACTTTTAGGTGATCTTAAACTAAGTTCATTGATAGTGTGCTCTTGGAATCTACTTCTGTTCCTTATTTGAACCAGTCCCCTTTATCTTTCTTTTTTTCTAGGATACCTTTACTTGTGATTCCAGAATTTTTTACCTATCCCATATTCTTCCGTTTTACTGATTGCTGAAATGAATTAAATGTGTCACAAGCGCCGCAATAATGTAAAAAAAAAAAAACAACAAAAAAACAAAACCAACTTAATGTTTATTAGAATGAATTTATGTTTGTAATCAAATATGTTGGGCCTCTTCATAGGTCGGCAACCTTACTGTCTCTTTCATTGCCCTATATCATATGTCCTTTTCATGTACCTT
Organism: Berghia stephanieae; assembly: GCF_034508935.2. NCBI lineage: Eukaryota > Metazoa > Mollusca > Gastropoda > Nudibranchia > Aeolidiidae > Berghia > Berghia stephanieae. The sequence continues at coordinate 26,500,786 of NC_088368.1, read as the reverse complement.
GCACCCTTATAATGGAATGGGACTAGTTTATTCAGATCGTGCCCCATATGGAGTCTTTTGCTAAAAAGGAAACAGATGCTTTTATAATTTTGTGAATGATGGTATTTTTTCTCCTTGATAAATCATTTCTCAATATTTAATATGATTTTATTATTATTTATACACGATGCAAGGATTTGAATGTTTTCCTATAGGCAGGTGTCCTTTCTTTGTCTCCTTGTGGGACTTTTAGATGGTTTCAGACTCGATATGGCCATGTGATTTGTGGTATGATTCTCGTCTTCAAATCGAAAGGTCTGGGGTTTGAGTCCTGCTCTGAGCAGATTATAGTTGAGTCCAAGAAAAGGGCTCTTTACTCACATTCTCTTACCATACTCAGGTGTAAAATGAGTACCTGGCTGTTGTATCTATTGCAAAAAAAAAATGTACTATCGCCTAACAGGTGTCATGTTTCGTCCTACATATTTTAGTGTTGCTGTTGGCTAGGGACCCTCTGTAAAGCGCTTTGAGCTTTGAGTGGATATTGCGCTATATAAATGTTCTAGTTTTTGCTCTAGGTACATGGGCAGATCACTCCTGCATCTGCTTTTGATCTCTGTTTAATTCACCACTTTTTTTTCTTGACTTCTCTTGATAAGTACATCTAAAATATAATCTATAATTTATTCACCATTCCACCGTGCTGTATTTACTGGCACTGAAATTACCTTAGTGTGTTACAAGTATTGTAAAACCCGTATAAAAACAAATGAACAAATTATGTGAGTTTTATGCCTGGAGTCCATTCGTGATCTTGGTAAGTTTCACTTTAATTGAACCCTTTGTCAGTTAGCTGTTCTTTAAAAAAGCCATCCCCTTCTTAACTTCTTTGATTTCTACCACAAAGATAATGTACAGTAGGTTAAATTTAAATAAACTTTGAAAAAGAGATCCTTATACGAATACCTTGATCAATTTAAAAAAATTTTAATCAGCTTATTTTGTATTTAATACATGGTGATATTGGTAGGAAAATTATCTGTATTACAATTGAGTCGAGAGTAAATGAAAAAGTAATGAACAAAAAGTAATATAACAGCTTTGAAGAGAACAAAATACGAAGCACGGAAACCCTTTTTGGGTTCAACATTTTCAAGATTGCATAATTAGCCAATAAGACGTGCCAAATACTTTTCTTCCATTCGTTTGGATTTTAAGCGATGTATTTATGTTTTCATTGTTCTTGTTATTGGCTGAAGAAAGGTTTTGAGTCTGAAACGTATTTACTTTTGTTCTTTACTTTTTACAGTCCGCGGCTTCTAGCAGCTTTGTATCACTTTTGAATTGAGTAAATTAATGTTTATTAAGTCCCATGTTTGAACAGATATAGGAGATTGCCCTGCTGTTGGGGCCATATTCATTGCATAGCTTTGTCGTCTTGTGATACAACACTCAGCTTGCAAACTGTAGGACCCGTGTAACTACCCCCTGCTATGGGCAGCTCGAAGTTAAGTACATAGGAAAAGCTCTTTACACTCACGTTTCCTCACCATACTATTTTTTCTGTCTGAAAAAAAAAAAGATGTTATTACATCTTACATGCGTCATGACTTGTCCGACATTTTATATGTTGCTTTTGGCAAAGGGACATTTTGTAAAGCACTTTGAGCACATTTAGTGGATATTGTGTGATATGAAAGCTTACATTTTTATCAGTTATTGTTCTTAATAAATAATATTGTGTAGGCCTCGGTGGGGTCTTTTGACCTCCTATGGTGGGCAGGAGTTCACTTGCTGTGTCTTCTATCCCCCAGTATTTATTTACTTAATTGCTTTCTGTTTTTCTCTTGGAATGAGATTACTTGGTTTTGTCCTTTCCCTGGCCGGAGTCCTTGAGTGGAGAGAAAACAAGCAAATCTATAGTTATAGCTTGGGGAGGTGATTTTTTTTTTCCTTGTAAATTATCTCTCTGTTTTGTACTGATAGTTATAGTTTTAAATGCTGATGTTGTTGATACGATTTATTTCTTCTTCCATACTATTGAAATGCCCTTTGATCAATTTTTGAAGATTTTTTTTTTATTTGTAGATTTGTTGGGGTTTTTTTTGATAAAACTTTACAGTTAAATGGTTTTTCTACTATTAAAAAATAATTCAACTTTGACATATTGTGCATGTTGCAGGAATGTTGAAAAGATTTCCACGTTATCTTAGAACATGTTATGTTCTCTCTCTCTCTCTCTCTCTCTCTCTCTCTCTCTCTCTCTCTCTCTCTCTCTCTCTCTCTCTGTCTCTCTCTCTCTCTGTCTCTCTCTGTCTCTCTCTCTCTCTCTCTCTCTTCCTCTCTCTCTCTCTCTCTCTCTCTCTCTCTCTCTCTCTCTCTCTCTCTCTCTCTCTCTCTCTCTCTCTCTCTCTCTCTCTCTCCTCTCTCTCCTCTCTCTCTCTCTCTCTCTCCTCTCTCCTCTCTCCTCTCTCTCTCTCTCTCTCTCTCTCTCTCTCTCTCTCTCTCTCTCTCTCTCCTCTCTCTTCTCTCTCTCTCCTCTCTCCTCTCTCTCTCTCTCTCTCTCTCTCTCTCTCTCTCTCTCTCTCTCTCCTCTCTCTCTCTCTCTCTCTCTCTCTCTCTCTCTCTCTCTCTCTCTCTCTCTCTCTCTCTCCTCTCTCTCTCTCTCTCTCTCTCTCTCTCTCTCTCTCTCTCTCTCTCTCTCTCTCTCTCTCTCTCTCTCTCTCTCTCTCTCTCTCTCTCTCTCTCTCTCTCTCTCTCTCTCTCTCTCTCTCTCTCGCTCTCGCTCTCGCTCTCGCTCTCCCATTTTGATGATCAGAATTTCTTCATAGGCGGGGATCCTAACTTATTTATTTGTAACCATCTGAGTCTATCACTTTTTGCAGAGATCCTCTAGCATTGTCAGTGTAGGACTTTCAGGTAAAATTAGACTAGCTCAGGGCAATATGACTCACGGATCCACTGATTTCTGTAGAACTAATAATACCTTTTGTCAGATGTTTTCGTTGAGGTTTTTGCTTTATTTTCTATTGTTTTTTCTTTTTGTTTTGTATTGTTTTGTTTTGGTGGTTATCTTTTTTTAAATTTTTATTTATTTTTTTATGGGGGGGGGGGGTTTTGTTTTGTAATTTTATTTTTTTTGTGTGTGTGTTCGTTTTATTTTATTTATTTTTTGGGGTTTTTTTTTTTTGTCTTGTATTGTTTTGTCTGGGATTTTTTTGATTTTCATTTTGTTTATATTTTTATTTTGTTGTTGCTGATTTGTTTTTTATCGGTGCTGAAATGATCTTTAAAAATGACATGATTCGTAAAACCTGGAAGAACAAACCAAACCAGAGTCCAATATACACCACCAGGCTGTTAACGTATTTTTAATGAATGGAGAACTGGGTGGGGTTCCTGACCTCCCATAGTGGGCAGGGGGTACATGCTGTGTCTTCTATCCCCTTATATCTGTTTTCCGACATGCTTTCTGTCTTTGTCTTGGAATGAGATTACTTGGTTTTGTCCTGGCCCTGGCCGGAGTCCTAGCTGGGAGGGAAACAGTCAAATGCATAGTTATTGTTTTGGGAGATGATATTTTTTTCCTTGTAAATCATCTCTCTGTCATGTATTATTTTATTTGTTATTTTTAATGTATAATGTAAGCATTTGAGTGTTCTCCTCTTTGTTGGATTTTGTGCTTGTGTCCCGATGAGACTTTTGTAGGTGATTTCAAACTAAATACATTGGTGGTATGCTCTTGGAATCTACATCTGATCCCCATTTGTTCCTAGTTCCCCTTTGTCTTACTTTTTCTTGGGTGGTTTAACTGTAATTCCAGAACGTTTTACTATCCTATTTTCTTCCTTTTTACTGGCGCTGATATAACCTAAATGTGTTGCAAGCGCCGTAAACCCTTAAAAACAAACAAAACAAAACAACTGGTGAGAAGGGCAACATTTTGCAGAGCCTATTCTTTTCTCCTTTCCAATACTCTTCAACAGTCGTAACGTCACTTCCTTCCTAATGACGCATGGTAACTTAGTAACACTGGCTCTAAACTATCAGAACAATGGCGGACGCCCGTATGAAATATTTCTCCGGCGAGTTTAAAGCGTATCCAGAAGAGAAAAAAAACACATTTTATCATATTTTGACTTTTACACATTCTGATCACAAGACATATGAAAAGTTCTAGCCAGCATGAAAAATAAAACGTAATGATTTTCTTTGTTTAGAACCAAGATTGCCACCGTTGCCAGGCGGCGTGACATCAGACTATTGAATCGTATTGACAATAGATGACCTATTTTTGTTTTGTTGTTGTAAGGGCAAAACTTTGACATTTATTTTTACCTCTATCTATCTCTTGTTTTGCTTTGATTAAGAGGATCTTCATCTGGCCTCTGTTAAACTAGTCTCCTTTATTTTAAGTTTTTAATTTTCTTTGGTGTTTGAGTTAGATCGAAATTTTAAAATATTCTTTCACCTTTTATTGACTGGCGCTTAAAAGTAACAAACGAAACTGCTTACCATCAGCGAAATGCTTCATTCTGTAAAGTATAATATGTGTTGGTATTTTGGTTTGCCGATTACAGTGCTAATACGTTCGACAGCCACTTCCAATGGGTTAATATCAGATAGATTATGAACCCTTCCTAAAATTCTCTTCTTAAAGAATGATTGTTTCCTCATCGGTTATGAACAAGATGAACTTCCTATATGATTTTCTCCTCATCTGTCGAGTTTATTTTACCCAAAGAGAATTGAGGCATATGCTAGAGGGTAAGCATTTCATAAGACTGCAGAATTAGAGAGAGAGAGAGAGAGAAGGGGAGGGAGAGAGAGAGAGAGTGAGAAGGGAGAGAGAGAGGGGGAGAGAATAGTTACCTTATTATCCACAATAATGCATGTACTGATATACTGTGACAATGTCCATAACTTATTATTTGAATTCATGTATGTGATGAAGTTAGATTATATTGTATGTTTTAATAAAGGTTGCAATGTTTTCATGCGGCTATTTTCTCTTCGACAGCAAAGAGAAAATGCCAAATAGAACCTATGAAATATATGCATTATAAGTTGTTTTTGCCAGTGATTGGCATTGATTACATTGAATAAATACAATTTAATTTTTACTTTTCCTTTACATTTGTTTTTTCTCTTTGTTTTTAAATCTATTTCTTTAGCTTCTTATATTTTTTTTTGTTTGTATTTTTTTTCTTTTACGTTTGTTTTATTGTTGTTGTTTTTTTTTGTTTTTTTTTGTTTTTTGTTTTTTGGGGGGGGGGGGGGGATTGGCGTGGGGAGGGGGGGGGGGTTCTTTGTTGCAAAACAACCCTTGGCCACTTTAGGACCATAAAATGTATGGAGCCTGTGTTTATGTTTCTGTAGCATTATGTGGACATTAACAATTGATCTAGCTACATATTCACTTCTTTATATTGTGGAATGCAATCTTTCTTATATGCATTTAACCGTTGTTTTTTTTTGGGGGTTTTTTGTTCTCAAAATGTTGAAAGAGCATGCATATTCAGCACATAGAGACGACACATTCAGCCTGCTGGGCTCGTGCAATTTTCTGACCAAGACAATACTGCCTTACTGGGCGGGGTTCCTGACCTCCCATAGTGGGCAGGGAGGTACATACTATGTCTTCTATCCCCCTATGTCTGTTTTCCAACATGCCTTCTGTCTTTGTCTTGGAATGAGATTACTTGGTTTTGTCCTGGCCCTGGCTGGATACCCTAGCTGGGAGGGAAACAGTCAAATGTATAGTTAGAGTTTTGGGAGATGATATTTTTTTCCCTTGTAAATCATCTCCCTGTTATGCACTGTATTGTTTTGTTTAATTATTATATATAATTTTTAAAATTTGAGTGTATCCCTCTTAGTTGGGACCTGGGCTTGTGTGTGGATGAGACTTTTAGGTGATCTCAAACTAAGTACTTTGATAGTGTGCTATTGGGATCTACATCTGTTTCCTATTTGAACAAATTCCCCTTTATCTTACCTTTTCTTGGGCGCTTTAACTTTAATTGTAATTCTAGAACTTTTGACTATCCCATTTTCTTCCTCTTTACTGACGCTGATATGACCAGTAGCGTTTAAGTATAGACGATATTTGGTCCTTTTTTAATGTTTTTATTTGGACTGAAAACACAGTTCCTTTTTTTTTTTTTCGTCATGCAAAAAAAAAAAATAATAATAATAATAATAAATAACGGAAAGGAGGAGAAACTTGATAACGAATAGATTATTCCATTTTTGGGCAGCGTGGCCCAGCGGCACGGTCTTTGCATCTTACCCGAAAGGTACCGAATTCGATCAACCGCCGCTGCTCTGTGTGGCCTTGAGCAAGTCACCTCGCCCTAGCTCGACTTGCGGCGCTGCACTGCGGCTGATGCCTGGGTTATTTCAGCCTTCCCTTGGTATAGATCCTAGATACACATTTTCCAAGAATAAAGGGAATATTATTTTATTTATGTATCATTATTATAAGAATATACTGAAAATAACAAAACTTGTGAACGCAGTTTTAAAGTACGTAAATCGTAACAGTAACACGGACTATAAGACGAGGGTGGGCACTTCAGATTCGTATTAGGATTGATTGAATTAATGCGATGACGTTTCCACGTCTTCATATATTTCATCTCTGCCACTTCATCATTCATCGTTTAAACGTAATCGCAGTCCTAGTGTCAGATTATATCGATGGTATGCGTCAAGGTAAAGTGCTCACAACATCCGCCAGCCGGATATATTGTACCAACACACAAAACCATGTGTTATAGTCTGATTGAGATACAAAACCATGTGTTATAGTCTGATTGAGATTGATAGAATTTTGTGAGTAGTACTCATAAAAATGGCTGGCTAAAAACAAGAACAAGAGCTGAGTGGCGTCAATTTCGTTCCATCAATAAGTTAATGAAGGCTACGCGTTGATTTGATTGACTCAAAACAAAAACAACTTCCATTACAGCATGACCGTTTCACAATCATTGTGTCCCCTCACCAACATTAGATTTAGATAATACATATATCATCATAATATGATCTCTTCATTATCACCATCATAAAAGGGAACAAACATGTGAAGAAAAAAAACAAAAAAAAAAAAAACAACAAAAACTGGTTCCAATCTCAATGGGTACAAAACTTGTGTAATTGATTTTCTGGTCTCAGAGTCATGGCATCTTATTTTATAAATAAATTATGGTCGCCAATCAAAGAGCATAATCTATCCTCTTTTACTTCCCGTAATCCTCCGGTATATACATTCTGCTTCTAACTGAAACTTGGTTACAGTTACATACACTTCCCGGGAGTTTGGAACAGGAAGAAGATCGCCACGTTGTCGTCGTGCAGGAGCTTTACCTTCATGATCCTGAATGTGATGCTAGCCCAGACACAATCATGCTGGAACAGCTGATGGTGAAACGTCTGACTAAGAACGATCCAACCCGGCGTCCAGACAAGACCTGCCTTCTCCTGGACTCACATCTCCACAATGAAGAATTTACACATGAGAACGGTGGAAAAAAATATGAGTAAAGAGCATTTTTCAAGGACAATTATGTACCGCCAAAAGCCAGACCATTAGAGGGAGAAATGAGAGATTGGAGGGCCTGGAGCTTCCTGATGACGACGACCACGGACAGGGAAAGATGTAGTTCTTTCGTTGCTGCCCCACATGACAGCAAGCATAGTGGGTAGGAAGTAAAATGAGTACCGCCTGATTTAAACCCTCGAACATACAGATAGTAAGCCAAGCGCAATGTTATCGCTGATCACAAAGCCCAAAGTTCTATATTTGATTTATGTTTGTAGCTGAGGTATTGGGCACAAAGTGCTGTGCTATAATAATGTAGAGTCTGTGATCTGTTAAACAAGGAGATCAATTTAATTACGTCAATATGGAGTTGATGTTAATCAGTAGTTGTCGTAGTAGTAGTAGTAGTTATAGTAGTAGTAGTAGTAGTAGTAGTTGTTGTTGTTGTTGTTTTAGTAGTAGTAGAAGTAGTAGTAGTAGTAGTAGTAGTAGTAGTAGTAGAAGAAGTAGAAATAGTTGTAGTAGTTGTAATAGTAGTAGTAGTAGCAGTAGTAGTAGAAGTAGTAGTAGTAGAGTAGTAGTAGTAGTAGTAGTAGTGGTGGTGGTGCTGGTGGTGGTAGTAGTTGCTGTAGTAGTATTAGTAGTAGTAGTAGTAGTAGTACAAAAAACGGATTGTAACGTTGCAATTGGATCAAGGGAAGTAATTCATGAAATTCCAGACCGACTGCTTTTGGATACAATCAAGGCCCTCTATATAGTGTTCCAGGCCGGGAAGCAGGTCCGGAAAAGGGATAGAATAAAAAACTACCAGGCCGACTTTTTAAACATTTTTATTGACTCCAGCATATTTAAAATGTATCACAATGTTATTTCAATATTATTCCACTACATCATATTGTTTTGAAATAGAATATTATGACCGAAAAACGGATTTGAAGTGAGAACTATTTTACATCTCCGCCGCTATTATTTGAACTAAAGGTATCGCATACGCAATCAGGCCTACGATCATTCCGCCTTTTGTATCGCTATTTCTTCCCCGTTGTTCCGCCATTGTTCTGACAATGCCTTGATCTGCTAACAAAAGAAAGTTTGTTTCAACTATTTACGGATCGCTGCCTCTCTACAAGATGGATATAAAGACGTCTAATTCCCTTTGAGTGTTGCTCTCTTCAATTTTCAGCGTATCCTCCCAAACAAAGGTGAGTTTTTGTCGCGAGTTTTGAGTGTAGAGTGTGAGTGTGACGAGTGACAATGACAATGACTGGTAAAAATGGAATGTGAGTTTGGATTACAAAGAGAGTTTTATCTAACTCACAGCTGACTGTTAAATGAAAAAGTAGGTAGATAGACGTCTTAAATGAAGATCAAACTTCCGAAAGCTCCTACATCCCAGTATTCTTGTATTTTATAATGTTCTAGAGTACTATCTAGATAGTAGATAGGCGGTTTGGGAAGGGGGAAACTTTTTTTTTTAAGTTTGTCTCCCCCCTCCCAAACTCCCTACTAGAACATTATAAAAAAGTTTCCCCATTCCCATTGAAACCCCTACTAGAACAAGAATACTGGGGATGTAGGAGCTTTCGGAAGGCTTCCCGTCAATCTATCTTACTTAGACTAGGCAGTTCGACTGCAAACGGGGCTGATTGTGTCCCAGCTCTCAGCTAGCCCATGCCATAGTCATAGGGAAGTTGTGACTGGAAATTGAGGTGGACGTCTTAAAATATGACGTAACATTTTGCAACACTCATATATTTAAAACCTTTAATTAATCTATTATTATTATTATTATTATTATTATTATTATTATTATTATTATTATTATTATTATTATTATCATTAGGGTATTATTATTATTATTATTATTATTATTATTATTATTATTATTATTATTATGACTGGGCACCTATCACTCATTCGTTTACTGCGTCTTTATCTGTTTATTGTTTGTTTTTGTTAGTTTTTTTCCCTCTTTTTTTTGTTACCTATTTTTGTTGTTGTTTTTCAAAAAAATTTTACCATGATGTTTAATTAAAAAAAAAACTTCGATTTTAATTTTCTAAAATTATTTATTTATTTGAGATCAATATTTGTGGGCCTTGTTTCTTAATGGGGCTATGTGGTCTAGTGGGCAGCTATGTGGTCGAGCGGTATGACACTCGCTTTTTGATCGGAAGGTCCTTGGTTCGAGCTTCGCTTGGCGATAGTTGAGTCCTTAGAAAAGGCTCACATTTTCTCACCGTACTCAGGTTTTAAAAAATGAGTATCTGGCCATTAACAGCGTTGTCTCTGTCCGAAAAAATTGTATTATCGCCTAACAGGCGTCATGTCTCGTTCTCTATGTTACGTGTTGCTGTTTGTCAGAGACCCCTTGTAAAGCGCTTTGAGCATGTTTAGTGGAGATTGTACTATATAAAAGCTCAATTTAATTTTAATGAATTTAATTCGTACTTCCTTACAAAGGGGTAGGCTGTCCCATCGTTTATATTTATTCACCTTATCTACACCATTCACACTACACATCTCTTATTCGTCTTGTTTTGTTGATAAAGGAGAAACCAGAAACGTCCACAGTATGTCTTCGTCTAATAAATTGAGGCTTACAATTCAACACTTATCGTTATTTTTTAGATGATGTGTAATGTGTACATGTATCTTGTAGTCCTGCTTAAAACAATTGACATTAATCTCTACCCTAATTTCAAATGGTTACTATGAACTAATGTATCTACCTTTTTTTTTTTTTCCCCACAGTATTTGATAACCAACAGTTCGTTCCATGATGGTGAACAAGTGCTGTGTCCCTGGATGTGACAGTAATTATTACAGACTTAATTGTGCGCCAAAAAAGGCATCTTGTTTTGAATTCCCGAAAGATGCAGAACAAAGGAATTCATGGATTAGAAAAATTCCTCAGGAAAACTTCGTTGTGACAAAGTTTACTGTTGTTTGTGAAAAACACTTTCAGGAAGATGATATTATACATTTTAAAGTCGTTCCTGAAAAAAATGGACAACCACAGAAAACTGTTCGCAGGAAGCGTTTGAAGTTGAAAGCTGGTGCCATCCCATCAGTTTTTCCAAATCTTCCCTCTTACCTCACTACTACCCCTTTGCCTCAAAGGGAAAGCCCCAGGAGTAAGAGACAGAGACTTGAGGAGAGAGAAGAGGAAAGTTTTAACGTTTTTTTAGAACAAGATAAAATTTTAAGTTTTGAGCATTTTAAAAATGAAGTGTGTGGATTTCTGCAAAAGTGGAAATATAATGATATTTGTTATGCTTTAAAAAATGATTCTGTATATTTGTATGCCACTGCATCGACTGATTCGGATGGATTAACGATTCCTTTTATTATATGTGTTAGTATATGTGTAAAAAATGATTTGAAACTAGATGTGTGGTTAAAAAATGTTCTTGTTTGTAAAAATGACTTGAAATGAATAATTCCGGACTCTAAGCTGTCTACTTGGAGCCAGTTAGAAAATATTTTAAGCCATTATTCTGCAACAGATTTTACATCTTCCTATAATTCAACATTTCATCAGGCAATTAAATTGTTGAATGTCTGCAGAGACAAAAATAATGATGATAGTTATAACAAAGTTTTTGATTTTTTTAAATTGATCAGTTAAATTTGATAAATCTGTCTCCATCACAGCGTAGATTTTCTGCTGAATGTATGATTGCTTCTTTTTGTATTTATTCAAATTCCCCGACAACTTATCGTAAGTTAAGGGATTCTTTACTTATTCTTCCCAGTGTGCAATATTTACGTTTATTATCTAGCACTGTATTTTTAAAATCAGGTCTGATTGCCAATGATTTTTTAGTGAATGAAATTAAGTACCTGTCAGATAAAGATTTGTATGTTAATCTTCTTATTGATGAAGTTCATGTCAAGTCGAAATTATCCTACAGAGGGGAGCAATGATTTCTTCTGTCATGTCTAATAAGAAATTAATTGTTGGAATGTTTCCTGTTGTAAAGATGGCTTCAGATTTCTTGTTTGAAACAACAAATGATGTAATTTTTAATGTTTGTAAAGCTGGATTTAATGTCATCAGTGTCATTTCTGATAACAATAGAATTAATCGAAAGATGTTTTCTTTACTGACTAAAGACTCAGAAACTAAATTTTTTATACCTAATCCTATTGACAATTCTCTCAAGATTTTTTTATTGTTTGACTCTGTTCATCTTCTCAAATCAATTCGAAATAATTGGTTGAATGTTAAAAACGATAGTCAAACTTTTACTTTCCCCAATTTAGATAGTGAAGTCATAGATAGCAAATGTATTTCTCATGCTTCCTTTTCTGATTTAAAGCATTTATACAGAGTTGAAAAGTCCCAACTTCTAAAAGAGGCCCCTACCTTAACCTGGAAATCACTATTCCCACACTCTTTAGAGCGTCAGAAAGTCAGTTTAGCCCTTAAGATATTTAATGAAACCAATATTGCTGCTTTGAAAACCTTAGGTCCTCATTCAGCTTTCAACATCTTGGGAGGGTACTGTTAATTTCTTGACTATAGTTTGTCGTTGGTGGGATATGGTTAATATACATCACCAGTATTATGGGAGGAATAAGATTAAACCAGATGCCTCTCCTTTCTTCTCTTGTGAAGATGAAAGACTGAGTTGGTTACTAAAAAATGTCTTCATGGCTCAAGAAATGGAACCAGATGCATAAAGAAACTAAGTGTGGTTTTTTGTCTTCAGATACATTTTATGCTTTGTCCCATACATTAGATTGTCTAGTTGAATTGATAAGATATGTTTTAACTAAACTTAATTTTAAATTTGTTTTGACTGGAAAATTTCAGACTGATGATCTTGAGGCTCGTTTTGGTCAATATAGGCAGTTATCAGGTGGAAATACTTTGATTTCTGTGGAAGAGATTCTTGAGAATGAAAGAAAATTAACTATAAAGCAGCTTTTAACTATTCATTCTTCCTCTAAAGGCAGCATTCCCTTAAATGTTAAATGTTTTTTTATCTGAGTTCTCTTCAGATAATTTGGATGAAAGTGACATGCTTTTCATTCAAAATTTTCCTTTTGAAAATGTTGAAATTCAGTCAGAGTCTTTAGATGTTATTATATATGTTGCTGGCTATGTTGCAAAGAAAGTTATTACAAAAACTGATTGTTCTTTTTGTTGTGAGATTGTAGGAGATAAAAACAAATGTCTTGACTTTTCTATTGATGATAAACTTTTAGAGTATTTTGAAAACCTTAATCACGGTGGCTTAACATATCCATCTCCTGTTCTTGTTCATTTGTTTCAAATTGCACTTTCAATCATGAATGTTGCTGTTAGTAATATGGAGCTACATTTTTTGAAGTTAAACAATCAAAAAGATGTCCAAATGAAACTAAATATAGCTTACTGGACAGAGTGTAACCTTCCCATTGAATTTTCATCTGTGTGTACGAATTGCAAGTCTCAAAGAGATAAGTTATTTCATATATGTATATCAACATTTGTCAACATTTTGTTGAATAATTATTCTAAGAAAGTAAATGAAGCAAACTGTTCTAATCAGATTGTAAATGTAAAAAAAGCCATAAAATTTGCATGATTTGTATTTTTGTCAGAATTTTATATTTGTTTGTTCCTGACCTCACATAGTGGGCAGGGAGATACATACTGTGTCTTTTATCCCCCTATATCTGTTTTCCAACATGCTGTCTTTGTCTTGGGAATGAGATTACTTGGTTTTGTCCTGGCCCTGGACGGATACCCTGGCTGGGAGGGAAACAGTCAAATGTATAGTTAGTTTTGGGAGATGATATTTTTTTTTCCTCGTAAATCATCTCTCTGTTATGTACTGTATTATTTTTCCTTTCACCAATGTATGATTTGTAAACAATTGAGTGTGTTCCTCTGGAAGGAGACCTGTGCTTATGTCTGAATGAGATATTGAGTGATCTCAAACTTCGTACACTGATAGTGTGCTCTTGGAATCAACATCTGTTCCCTATTTGAACCAATTCCCCTTTGTCTGCCTTATTTTGGGTGCTTTAATTGTAATTCTATAACTTTTAACTATCCCATTTTCTTCCTTTTTTACTGGCGCTGATATGACCTAAGTGTTGTAAAACCCTTAAAAACAAAAACAAAAAACCCCACATATGCTTGTTTAGATTACTGGTTTGTATGTTTTGAAAACTATGATGTGTGTAATAAATATAATTGCTTGATTGAGTGATATAATTATTACTTCAACTATACTATAACTGTAATTATGTTTTTGAAATCACAAAGTATAAATATATTTTAAAAGTATGTCACTTGCAATCTCTGTTTTATATTATGTATGATATACAGATTGTTCATATGTTAAAAATAAATGTCCCAATGAGATAACTGTAAGAACTGAGTTTTATTTCTTACTCTAGTGTGCAAGCGGATGGTTGGCGGGGCCATAGTAGATGGGAATCCTTTTAAGGTTCTTCCATTGTCATACTGTTTCTTCTTTGGGGGGGGGGGGGGGGGGGGGGGAGTATAATTATATGTCTAAAGCTATTGCAAGTGTTCTACAGCTACGACAGTCTCAGTCATTTTTTGGAAATGTATTTTCTTGCCTCTATTCAACTTGTAACTAAGCATCACCCTTGAATCATATACCTATGATGTTCGCATGGGTGTACGATCCGATAGTGATGTCGTTTCTTCTTCTCTTTACTAGCCTATCCTGCTTCTTTGGTTTGTGATTGTATTTTTGACAGGGGATATTTTTTTTTCTGTAAATCTTCTGCCTGTTTGTTCTTGGTTATTTATAATTTAGCTTATGATATCTTTAGGTTATGATTTTGATTTACATTTGTACTATTTTTGTTAGATTGCTTGTTTTTTTGTTTCAGCGGTCTCTCATATAACCTCAATTGTGTTGGAAGAGACCTAAAGCAACAAACAACAAAACAACTTGTAACTACAAACTGTTTTCAGTTACTTTTCTTTTATCTATCACCTTACTCTCTCTCTCTCTCTCTCTCTCTCTCTCTCTCTCTCTCTCTCTCTCTCTCTCTCTCTCTCTCTCTCTAGTGTTCTCTTAACAAGCTTACATACACAGCTGTTCTGTTTGTTCAGTCGTGCTATACGACTGAGTACTTACGTACAAAAAGGGTGTTAGCATATCCCTGGGCCATAATGCATGTTATGGGGTAACCATCATCAATCTATATTTTTTCCTGTAAATATCTTTCGTCACCTATTTTGAAAGATGATATTTATTTCCCTCGTAGTAAATCTACCTCTCTGAAACATCCATGGCAGGGCCTAAAGTCTTGGTATTATTTTAACTTGTCTAACATCTTACTTACCACTGAGCACTTATATGACCTTAACAGTGAGCATGGTATAACCCACATAAAAGTAAAAAAAAGGAAAGTATAAGAATTCTCACTTTTAAATTTTATACTACTATTATTATTATTACTACAAAGTACTCTATATGGGTAACTTGTGTAACTTTAGCTAAGTCGTTATTGATATTGAAATGAACGAACTTATTAGCGTTAATATTATTTAGAAATAAGATCCGCTAACACTTAACACGTCTTTAAATTGTTTTGTGCGCGAAGAGCTGCACGCCAGCGTACAGGTAAACGATAAAGTGGACAGCGGCGAAGTCGGCCTGTTAGTTTTCGTCCCTCTCCCACGCTTCCTGGCCTGTGCTATATAGAGGGCCTTGATACAATTCATTAAGTGTACATTAAACTATTCTTTACTTTTTAATATCATGCGTCAGAGATTAAATAAGAAGAGAATATGCATTCTGAAGTATGGAATATCAAAACTACAAGTATAGGGCATTATTAAACAGCTTCTACAGCTTTACCCCAGATTCGCTCGGTTTTTATGATCATTTCTGATCTAAAGCCTTCGAGTTTTATTCACTTCTCATTGGTTTTTAAGGCATAAACCTGTAGTGTCATGAGATTAGGTCCTATTTCTGAGTGTCTGCCCAAAAAGACACCAATTCATTGCGTATTTTCTTCTCTGGAGCACGATTTAAAATACGCCTCAAGAGGTCGCTGTAACCAGTGCATTAAGTTAGTCCTGAAATCAAATAATAGTATTTCGTGGATTATTTCCCTTGATACTGTGACTCCACAAACTAATTCCTCTCTGTTTTTAATTCACTCTACACCCTGAACTTGTAATAATACAATAATAATAATAATAATAATAATAATAATAATAATAATAATAATAATAATAATAATAATAATAATAATAATAATAATAATAATAACAATCGCGAAGTCCAAGGTTTGAGAGTTTTTTACAAAGACGAGGGCCATTTGCCATTTAAATCGACTTGCCGCTAGCGCAGTGAAGGGCGGGACATGATGATGATGATGATGATGATGATGATGATGATGGTGATTATGGTGGTGGTGCTGCTGTTGGTGACATGGTGGTGGTGGTGGTGCTGAGGATGATGATAATGATGATTATGTTGATCACAATCAACATCATCATTACAGGGGAGCAGAGAAAACCAAGTAGTAAGAGAATATTATAGAATCACTGAATCAAAGGAAGCAATCCATGAATTACCAATATTCGATTTCAGGACAATTTTTATGCAGTGATTACAGCGCCCTCAACCGCATATTTTAAGTCGTGGGCCAGGGAATAAATACGCAATAAATTGTTTTCCTGTTGGCCAGACACGCCTATTGACTAATATGGGACAGGAAATGCGGATTTATTTGTCGTAGAGCAAGTTATTTCGAAAAATGGCATTTTTCATAATTTTGATACCGTCAGTACAGGCGCCTACGCCCGTGGCCAGGTCAGAACTGACCAATAGGCACCAGTACCTATTAGTCACTACTGACCCCCAGGCGCTGGTGCCTGTTCGTCAGTACTGACCTAGAAAGAGGAGAGCTAACGCTTCGTCGTAGCTCCTCTTTCTAGGGTACTGACCAGCATGTGACAGGGCCTGGGGGTCAGTACTGACGAATATCCACTCCGACTCTGTAATGTGGGGAGTGCTCATCAATGGTGCCGCCTTTGTGTGTATGTGTGTGTGGCGGGGGGTTAGTAATTAATGAGGCACACGGTGGGATTCTTCGAGAACTAACTAGCCCCATTTTCCCATTCTCTTTTCTTCCCTGTATAACTCGATACAGAAGTACAAAATCAAACAGCCCATCATAATGCATGAAAACCGTCTATTCTATACTCCCCAAAAAAGTGAGTGGAGCAGGCACTTATGTTGGTAACAACCAGATATGAAGTGAGTAGAAAAGTGCCAGCAGACAATAGAGAATAAAAAAAATTTTCGCGGCGGTGGTGGGGTTTGAACCTGCGACCTTATTGGTACGACAACTCCGCCTGGCAGGTGAGAGCGTGGCTCTACCGTGTGAGCTATCCACGAACACAAAAAATATTCGTTTCAAACCCAAGTCATTTCTAGATCCCTCTCTCACCCACTTCTTGAGACCGCCGATTCGTTCGCACACCACCATCGCGAAGTAATTTTGACCAGCAGTTAAGCTTAATAGCCAATATTCTCAACACAAACATATAACATAGAAACGATTGAGACATTGAGTATGCTCCGGTGTATGGGGTGAATTTTTTTTAATTCAGAAAAGTGAGTGGAGCAGGCACTTATGTTGGTAACAACCAGATATGAAGTGAGTAGAAAAGTGCCAGAAGACAATAGAGAATAAAAATTTTTCGCGGCGGTGGTGGGGTTTGAACTTGTATACTCCCCAAAGAGCGGGATCGCTGATAAGGGAAGTAAGGCAGGAAATAATACTTGAACACGGTATCTATTGTTTACCTCCCATGAGCATCAAGCGGATTTCGGTGCGGTTTTTCTTTTATGGAGATAAAGATAAAGGGAGTAAATCTGACTCATGAATGAACAACACAAAACAAACGACGTTTCGGCCTTTGGCCTTTTTCAAGTAAACACAAAATACATATATATTTATATAAGATTGTCATAATAATATAGGCGAAAATTTGTAAATGTGTGTGTGTGTGTGTGTTTTGTTGCTGTTTTTTATTTTTACTTCTCTCGACAGCGTGCTAGAATATATAGAAAGAAGGTCAAGAAAAGCTTAAAAAGAACTGAATCTTGGTTATCTATTATTTTTAATTATTAAAATATAAAAAGAAAACGAAGGTAATTTCGAGACAACTAGTTTTATTTACAAATAAACAAAAAAAATAATTAATATCTTAACCAGAGACTCTCTCTCTCTCTCTCTCTCTCTCTCTCTCTCTCTATATATATATATATATATATATATATATATATATATATATATATACATATATATATATATATATATATATATATATATATCTTTCTCTTTTAATGTGTCTCCATCTCTCCATTTCACTCACACAGTGACGCACACGCGCGCACATGTTTTGCAAATTAATACATTATGTCGGTTAATACCTACGTATCTCAAAACTAAACATGTCATTTTATGTTTTAAAGCGTAATCGATGCTTCCAATTGTGGTTTTAGTTCATTTCAGCGACAGCAAACTAAAGTGTCAGTGTCTGTGCACTCAACTATCAGGCAAAGGTTAATTTCAGATGGGAATTCTATCTCAGCCTCTTTACACCCAGTTGAAGAGGTGAATTTCAAAGCCTGATAAGTCGCATCTAGATCTTTTTTTTGAAAAGTGAGTTAACACTCTCAAGCAATATATTGAAGACTTTAGAATCAACACGGAAATTTTGAAGTTCCAAATGATTTAGGGTAGGTATTGTATGAGGCAAACAAGATAAGTATTTTCCTCTTCAAGTCACTAACTTAAATAATAACTAAATGGACAACAACAAAAATTATATATATACTTGAAGAACAGGGTATCTTCAATATATTGCTTGAGAGTGTTAACACACATACCTGACGATGGTTGAAAAGGCCTGAAACATCGATGTAGACTGACTCCGACATTGTGGTAAATATTAAAAATTATATATATATATATATATATATATATATATATATATATATATATATATATATATATATATATATATATATATGTATATTATAATTGCAGTTTTCTCCGAATGATGACAATGTGACTTAACAGGATTTGAAAGCGAGGTCTTAATTAGTTGTGATTGAAAAACTGGGTTGTTAGATCTGGAAGGGGAAAGTACTTGCGATAGGGTAGCGTCCTAAACAGGCAATTAATTATTGTAAATTTCCTGCTCAAGAAAATGGGATATAATCGCCTCTATGGTCCTAAAAGAACCCCTCCCCCACCCCCTTTCTACCGCCGCAAGCTACATCCATTAGTTCATATATAGGTGCACAACAGTAACTGGGTCTAATAACAGATTTGCGATGGCTTGGCATTGCTACTTCTGTATTTAGAGGTTGGTCCAACTCCCAATATTTATTACTACTTCAGTTGTGCGGCTATGTGGTCCAGTGGTATGACACTCGCTTTAGGATCGGAAGGTCCTGAGTTCGAGCCACGCTCGGTGCATAGTTGAGTCCTTGGAAAAGGCTCTTTACTCACATTCCCTCATCGTACTCAGGTGTAAAATGACAGCGTTGTCTTTGTTGGAAAAAATGTATCGCCTAGCAGGTGTCATGTCTCATTCTATACGTTGTGTTGCTGTTGGTCAGGGACCCTTTGTAAAGCGCTTTGAGCACGTTTATTAGATATTGCTCTATATATAAGCTCAAGTTCCTGCTGCGTCTACTGCTGCTGCCACTACAACACTTACTGCTACTTGGTACTTCTACTATTTCTACAATACTCGTTGGATTCTAGCTTGGTGTCCTCTTTTCAAACAACAATCAATAGTTTTGGAAAACGTCCAAAGACGAACAACTAAACATTTACCGGGTTTTAACTAACGATATTGTCATATAATATGTGAAAATAGATTGAAGAACTTAAAACTACAATCATTTAAGTACAGAAGAAAAAGAGGCGATCTTATAAACTTCGTATACATTTTTTCCATAGTCTGCATAATACAGATCATAAACATTTTTTTCTTGGGTTACATTCACAAGAGGTGGTGATAACTTTTAAGATGTTTATCACCCAGATGTTCTACCATTATTCGACAAAACTTATTCCAACGTTCAGTCAGGGCATGGAATGCACTTGGTTTTAATATAAAAAATGTTGAACCAATAAATTCCTTTTTTAAAATGCAGTTGACATGCAACTCCATGCCTTATAGATAGTACGTATACGATGAATGGGAATTGTTTTTCTCGTTTTTTAAATGCTTATTATGAAATTATGTATGCACGACCTTGCCCTTTTGTTTTTATACGATACTGTGTACTTACGATATCCTTGCATCAATTTGATCTTTTCCTTTGTTTGTATTTAGTATTAGTATTATATATTTATATTAGTATTTTCAAAAACAACAGTGTATTTAAAAGTCTTTTGACCTACTATTTAATGATCATAATTATGCTTATCTCTAAGATGGAAAAATTTATTGGGGTCATCACACACTGGAAGCAAAAGAGCCAGCCGTGTATAACTGACGGAGCTTTTGAATAACCGAATGTCAATGATGAATATGGAATTTTTATTGGAAATAGTGAACGCTTGAATGCCCCTCATATTTTTAAAATGTACCATTTCCTCTTAAACCACGGATATGAATGCAGCTGTAACTCTCCTGGGTTTTTTTTCTTCCAAAGTTTGTTCTCTATATCCATGCTCTACTGTTATAATAGAGGCACAGTAGAATCCGCATTAAGCAGCACTCATAACGTCAACTTTTGCTTAAAACTTAAAGTCAACGCATCCTGCTGGTACCAAGTTTTCTGTTCTTTGGCTGTGTATTCCATTGATAATGTATATAAAGTCAACCAATCTCTCCGGTTAAGCGTTGTTGATTTTATCAGGATTCCACCGTATTTCGATTTCGTTATTGCCGTTTTGTTTGCCTTTTTAAAAATTATTATTATTTAATTCATTAATTCAATTTACCTACTTTTCTATAAATATCAAGGTGGGTGAAGTCAGCTCTCTTACCCAAATGACTATAATAAATAACAAATATACAACACTATAACATTATTTAGATGCCACCATCCACAGGCGTCTGCGACTGTGATATAGAAATGCCATACTTGTTGACAAGTCGATTCTTTGGTGTCGGTCGCACTCGAGGAATGAGAGGTGCTTGCTCGTCGGACTGGGGCACGAAATAAAATAGAAATGGCATTATACAATTGGTGAGAGTAACAATTGACCTGTGTAGATATAATCTACGTTTATATAATAATTGCTAAAATCATTATTATAACAGCTTACGTTTCGAGCTCAAAACCCTTCTTTAACCATTACCCCCCCCCCCCCCCAGTACATTCGCCCGACGAGAAGTGCCGAGCACGTATATTAAAAGTTAAAACCCTTTCTGTCACTGCCTGAAGAAAGGTTTTGAACCCGAAAATTCCTCGTTTAGTATTTTGGTCCCCTTTTAAGCTTATTATAATCATTTTTGTACACGCCTTCAGCTTCTAGTAGCTTAGTATTCACTTTGACATTGCAGAAAGAACGTGGATGATGCAAACTCGTGTTTGTTGTTCTTTAGTTTGTCAGCAAGAGTGACAGTAGTGCCATGGTGCCTTAAGGACTGACAAAAAAAGCCTATTTTTCTATATATTTTTGTCAAATCGTCAGTATATTCGATATGTCCATCGTCTGCCACAATTTTTAACCCAAGACTGAGCTATATCGAACAATCAATTAACATGGCCTCCAACCGACGTACTCTTATTGCAGGTCTGATAACCGAACGCAATTATGGGCTGGCTTGATATAACATTGTTGTAAACGGCGTAGTGTACTTATATGCAGCTCTGAGAGCCCAAACTGGGACTCATTGTTGTAATGGGAATGCCCTCAAACAAATAGAAAATATATATTGCCCATTACTACAACAATGTTAAATTAAGCCTATAATTGCGCTCTGTTGTCAAATCTACTAATAATATAATATAGTTATAGGCTACACGCCGGCCAATAACAGTTCAGGTCATCATGGTATTGTAAAGGTCAAAGAAGAAAGTATTTTCCCCTTTAAATCACATGATTTAAAACAGCCGTTTTCTAAGAATGATGGAAAAGAGATTAGAGGGGAATTAAACGATGACTCCTCTGTTGTCAGGCCTTAGTTATCGGATTTTTTGAAAAAATAAAATAAATAAAGAATAAATTATGCTGAAACTTGTACAAGGTAACCTTCCCAAATGAGGCCCATGCCCTAATAAGACCGAGCACCTTTTACTTTTATATAGAACCATTTGTAAAAGTTCCACGACAGCTGCGATGCATCTGTTAAGAGAAAATCCTCTCTATCGTTTTACATTAAGTACAATGGTTTTATGGTAAAACAAACAAAACAAAAAAGGCTGGGGCTTATTTGGGAAGGGTGTCTTATAAATATAAAAAATGTTACACACCACATGACCTTAGTGTCTGTGCTTCTAACTAGAATTACACTCGAGCACGGTTTCCTCAAACCTCACAAGACGTGCAAAAATGTTCGAGGAAACCGTGTAGGTACATAGAATATTAAGAAAAAAATCGGGAAATTCGAATGAGTTCGAGGAAACAGGATGTTCTAGGAAACCGTATTCCACAAAACCGTGCTTGAGTATACATTAAAGACGCCTTTACCTAAGCGCCTATATAAATAGCACATTATAATCATTTTATGACAAATCGCATCAAACTGGTATTCTGTCGGAATGAACTCGATTAAGAAAACTTAATAAGAAAAATAAACAGAATTGGGATATTTAGGTTTTTAAAATTATGTTTAACTTAAAAATCAAAACCCACTCTCTTTTTTTAAAAAACAAACTAAAAAACATTTCTTTTGAATCAATTTTTATGAGCTAAAAATTCTTTCATTCAGCTGGTTAACCCCGACATAATAACGTTTTGAGACGATTGGTCACATAAATATCATACTCCAAAAAGGTCAACAGAGCAGAAAAAATAAACATAGATAATGTAATCAAACTAGATATCCGAAAGTGGAATGAAAGGAGTAATGGGGGTAAAAATGAAATATCATATATATATATATATATATATATATATATATATATATATATATATATATATGTATATATATATATATATATATATATATATATATATATATATATATATAGAGAGAGAGAGAGAGAGAGAGAGAGAGAGAGAGAGAGAGAGAGAGAGAGAGAGAGAGAGAGAGAGAGAGAGAGAGAGAGAGAGAGAGAAAATTGAAAAAGAAAACACCCAAAGGTAGAATAGGTTCGATGAAACCACTAAAATGAACATTTTTATGCACCGTTGGTCTATCTGATATCATTCAAAAAATCATGACAATTGAAATTATGAAGGAGGTGGGGATTTCTATTTTACTCTTTAGTGTGTACAGCGTTGATGAATAGTATAGGTCATTAAAATACCATCCTATCTACGATATCCATTGGCATCGACGCTAAGATGTGCCTCTAATTGGCCATTTTTCTTCTCTCTATATTATAAAGTAATCAACATTAACTCACTCAACCCTAACACCGACTATATCCGTAGTGTACCCGGGGTTACTTTTACCCCATGCCTATTTACTACATTTTTCATAGGCAAATCATAGACGTAGTATCAAAGCTTATGTTTTTAATATTTACATGTTAATGATAGTCGAATAAAAACATCCATCTATGTACATGCTCATTTTTAATACATTTTTCCAATTTTGAAAAGTAGCAAAAATCTCTAGGATTGAGTGAGTTAAAAACCAACATCCGATGTAGTCTTAAATCTTAATGATTAAGCTAGGCTTCAACAAAATCAGCA
>NC_088368.1:26439927-26472427 GCF_034508935.2 Berghia stephanieae | reverse complement strand
AAATACCATTCCACAAATAACCCTTTAACAACGAGACGTTTTCTCCAAATCAAAGTTTTCTCCCTTCCTATTCTTTATCTGATTATAATCACATATATCTAACCGTTTCAACTAGGAGTGCAGTAATACGACGGAAAGTTGATGTAGAACCATACCCCGTCGATAAAGGGTTAAATACTACCACATAATCATGTCACAAAATGCGGGATACTGAATAGAAAACGTGAAGCTGATACTATCCTCCCATCTTATTCTCTATCTGATTACGATCACATTTCTAACCGTTTCAACCAAGAGAGCAGCAAGTGATGTTATTGCCGTTACATCTTTCGTGTTGAAAACGATGAAATACGATCGAAAGTTGATTTTAAAAAAAATCATATCTACCTCGTCGGTAAAGGGTTAAATGCTAAAAATGTCACAACATACCGGATATTGATCAGAAAGTGATAAGCAGAAAAGCTGACCTGCTACAGGCAAGAGGCCCAAAAATATTTTCTCTCCGAAAAAAAAAGAAAAAAAAAAAGAAAGAAAATCATATTTCACAATCACAGTCACCCAAGGTGTTACATCTCCACTTCTTTTTTTTTCTTCTTCTTTTTTTTTTAAATGAATGAATCGTCATTTAAAACACAACGTAACGGACGATTAGCTGTTTCAAATATTAAATGAAAACATGTTTATTAGTGAATAAAATTGAAATATTACTATCTAGCTGACAGGAAAAAATAATTAAAGAAAAGATTATTGGTTCAAGCGCTGCCATGATTGTACCCCAATAAGCACAACATCCATCTGGATTGACTTCTATCTGACTATAACTACGACTGTGACATTCAAATCAAAACGATCGCCAAAAGGCGGCACGTTATTCAAAAGCACCCTTCGTGATAAAGTCTTTGCTCTAAAATCGAATGTTAACGTTAACATATTTTCAACAGAGAGCTCAACACTTATTTTGATAAAGAATTTGTCATTGACACAAAAAGATAAAAATTATTATTACTTGTCTTAGAGTATAAAAGACAAAATCTATGGAGAGAATTCGCAAAATGTCCAGACCCTATTAAATAATCATATAATGCAGCATGAGAGAGAATCCCATAAGTGCATTGGAAAATAACTAAATGAAATAAATTTATTTGCATATATAATATGAAAAATAATAAATAAAAACAAAAATATTATTGTTAACATGTTGAATATTTTGTAAAAAATAATAGCGTGATATTGATCATTCACGATACGTAACAAAAACTATAAAAGTTTACAGAATTACATACCAAACACTAAATATGTGTATACATTTCAGTGAATATTAAAAACAAAAACCTAAAAAAAAAAGAAGAAGAAAAAAAAAAAAAAACCACTAAATATTTTAGTTCATAAAACGATAGCTCAGAGAAAGTAGCTGGAAATAGTAATGTCAATGTATAAAGAAAAAAAAATCTACTCCATGTAAATGGATGTCAATGTGTGTGTGTGTGTGTGTGTGTGTGTGTGTGTGTGTGTTAATTAAACACATTTCTTATACATATTCACAGAGATCCATGTTGACGAGTTGTTAGTAAAGCAAGAATAACGCCATTGGTTGAAAAGAATATACAGTTCTGCCATTTCTAACAGTGTTATTTGTTATAATTTTTTTCTTTTGATTGTGTTATTTATTTTTTTCTTTTGTGGGTTTTTTAACTTTTCTGGTAAAATCAATGCTTTGCCAACTGTCTTCCAAACACTAAAACTATCAACAACAAAAAAAAAAAAAGAAAAAAAAGCCAACCTTCACAGGTACTTCTTATTTTCTTCTTACTTATTTATTTACTTGGAGATGTGTTGTTGTTGTCATTATTATTATTATTATTATTATTAATATTATTATTATTATTATTATTATTATTATTATTATTATTATTATTATTATTATTATTATTATCATTATTATTATTATTATTATTATTATTATTATTATTATTATTATTATTATTATTATTATTATTATTTTATCATCACTATATCACAGGTTTAATTCGTTTTTGTCACAATACCTCCTTTTGAAGAAACAATGTACAGCACGTTCACTGTGTCTTTAAATTATAAGTTATATAGATTAATAAATTAATAATTGTTTTTTACTCAAACAATATACTCTCCGTTGAAACCTTGAAGCTTTTTTTTTCCATTCCACTCATTACACCCTTGACCTTAATGTTTACTGTTATTTTGCCTTCACCCGGATCTCATACTCATAGGACTAAACTTACCCAACTACGAGACTCTTGTGTAATTCATAATATAATATGTTGTAATAAATTATTTTTTGTTCTTACAACAATTTTGAAGCAAAAAAGATTTTTAAAATGGGAGAGAGAGAGAGAGAGAGAGAGAGAGAGAGAGAGAGAGAGAGAGAGAGAGAGAGAGAGAGAGAGAGAGAGAGAGAGAGAGAGAGAGAGAGAGTAATAATAATAACAATAATAATAATTTTAAAATAGCTACCCGGTGCATGTAATATGGATAACTAACTCCCAGAGTTTCTTCACAACAAACACACTCATGATAGATTAAAATTAAACTCATTATTTCCTTCCATTATCAGGATTCGTTTGGTCGAGATACAGCTTTAAAAAATAGAGCGGGTTTTGATTCTAGTCTGCAGCTATCTCTATGTTTATTTTTAGAAATAGAAAGGTTAGCGGAAAAATACAGCGAGCAGTAAAGATGGAGACTGAAGATATAGTACGTCTACTGTTAATTGAACATAATAAAAGAAAGGACATATTACCACATATATATGTGACCCTTCGCCTCAAAATGGTATTAAGTCGGGATGGTTAAGATGTTGAAAATTGAATTTATAGCCAGAAATATCAGACTTGTGTTGAGTTTGTATGTTTTATTGATGAGAATGGATACCATGTTTTAGGGTGCTAATGCCAACAATTTATATTTTTGACCAGTTTTAACATTAAATTCACCTTTTAAGCATCTGGTTCGTTCCGACATAATACAGTTTTGAGACCAACTGTCATATATATATATCTATATCATAGCTCTAATAAAAGAATTTCAAAGGCATACTTACTTCTGTCGCTTAGGTGTGCATAAAATTAAGAAAAAAATGATATATTATGAAAGATTAGTAACTTGCAAGCAGAATAATTATGCAATGATGAAAAAAAAAAAAAAAAAAGAAAAAACAACAAAAACTAAAGCAATGTGGACCATTAAAAGTAATAGTACAACAAAGAGACATAAAGGCAAAAACCTGTGATTTGTAAATAAGAAGAACAAAGTTATAATATGTGACACACCATCTCAAAAGGATATTACGTCGGGAAGAACCATGTGTCAAAAAGTGATATAAAAGTCGAAATATCAAGAAATGTGAGATTTTGTTTTAGGAAAGCAAAATATACTTAACCTAAATTTTTATTTACTAAAAATTAAATTTTGACTATCCCGACATAATACAGTTTTGTGGGGCGGTTCATAGTAGTCATATATTTATGTGACGAACCCTTTCAATCTCGTATCCTGACACGGTGAAACAGATGAGTAAACATTGAGTTTGAATAGATCAAAATTATGAAATTTAGATTTTTATCAGTTTAAGAATACAACATTCATTTCTCTCCTATTGAAAAAAAAAGCAGTTCTTGAGATGCCACAAGACACATTGATCTGGAGTTTATGCCAGTTTCTATAGCGTGAAACGGATAAATGGCAATTACTTGCTACCCTTTTGACAGGATGCTAGTCTATCACAACGTACTTTCTGTCAGATCTAACAGACCCAGCTACTCAATCACTGCTGAGTAGATAGGGGGACAGAAAAAATCTCGATCGATCTCGGTCCCTTTAAGTGTGAAGCGAGTGCTTGACCATCTGATCTATTGGGACCACCAGATATTATAATGTAACTCAAATTTCCTAGCCTGGCATTGAAAGTTGATTTTTTAGGATCTGGTCTAACCCGACAGAATACTAGACTGAAATAGTTGGTCACACATTATGTCTTTATGGGGCGAAAGCAATTATATTGGCGTGTGCTAAAGGATCAATAGTATATAGTGGGTTGCATGGGGCAGTGCTAGAAAAATAACGTAGAATGATTAATTTGAAAATGACATAATTAAAACCTACAGTCTAAATAGACTTATGATATTACATAAACCTAAATCAAAACCTAGAGTTTGAGGGTTTGAGCCAGGGATTAGCCCCCTAGACAGTACGCTGTTAGAAAAAGCATTTTTCACAGTAAGATATCTCTAGCAGGGACTGAGTAGCTGATTTTCTTAGGTTTTGGTAGAAAGTACTTAACAATAGAACAGTAGAAAAAGGTAGGGGCTCCCTGAAGCCTGTGATCGTGAAAATACTAACGAAAGAGTGAAAATGGAGAGGCTTCGTAAAGGAACAAATATGTTCCTATACGAAGCCTTTCCAGGTTTACTATTTCGTTAGTATTTTAACAATAGAACAAACAATAGACTAGCGCTCTATCCAAAAGATAACAAACTATTGATACTAACTTTCTGTCAAATGCTATAGAAACAAGGATAAACTCTGGTTATATGGGCTTCATGCCTCTATAAGACCACATTCTAGTTTTACTCTGTACTAGGAAAATCTGGCGGTATTGCCAACTTGTCTATGTTTTGGGTAAATTGTGATGAATATAGAGTATCTGGTGCGGACCAGCCTACTGATATAAAAAAAATAATTAATAAAGCAACGCTACGATTTTTGGGCTCCAACTATGGAGCTGCATGAGAAGTTTAAAGTTAATAAAACTTTTTGAATGGGACAGATTGCTGCTAGATGCAGAGCACATAATATACAGTGGTCACCGCCTTATATCTTGCCTCTGAAGAGACAATATTAACAGTTTACAATCCGAAATGGGTTATTAGGCGAAGACACCTAATGGGAGGGGAGTCACAATGAAATGATTTAAATGAAAGAAAAATTAAAGTTTTGATCATTAATTCTTGAATAAGATTCACTGGTACATCTATGAGAGTAAAAGAATCAATCTATTTCTGAAAATTAAAAATAAATTTTGTTTTGTTCTTGTTTTTAAGGGTTTTATGGTGCTTGAGATACATTTTGGTCATTTCAGCCCCAGTAAAAAGGAAGAAAATAGGACAGTAAAAAGTTAAAGATTTACAATTAAAAGCGTACAAGAAATGTAAGGCACAAGGAAATGCCACAAATAGGGAACAGATGAAGATTCCAAGAGCATACTATCATTGTGTATAGTTTGAGATCACCTAAAGTCTTATGCCGACACAAGCTCAGGTCCACACTAAGAGGAACACACTCGAATGTTTACAATTCATATGTTCAAAAAAAAAATACAATACATAAAGAGAGATGATTGACAAGGAAAAAAATATCATCTCCAAAAACTATTTCAATACATTCGACTGTTTCCCTCTCAGCCAAGGACTCCGGTCAGGGTCAATATAAAACTAAGTAATCTCATTCCAAGACAAATACAGATAACAATTGGAAAACAGATATACGGGATAGAAGACACGGTAAGTACCTCCCTGCCCACTATGGGAAGTCAGGAACCCCACCCAGAAACATTTTCTGACAGGTGAGAATTTAAGGTGTAATTTTAATAGTAAAAAGTCTGATACACGAAAGATGAGGATAATTTCGCAAAATGCGCAATTGACAGATGGGTTATAAGCAGTGACTACTGTAGTGTAGAAATCGAAGCGTTATTTAAGCCTATTACGGATCAATCTGTAATAATGCATAACCTTAGGTTGTATTTACTACTATTGTTATACCTTAGAACTGTAAATTAAACAAAAACAATAAAAGTAGACAGGTCTTTCACTGGTGATACACACAAGCTAATGAAGGTAAAACGTATTATTTTCTCATACTGTTTACGAAAATGTGGCGCCTTTTACTGCCTAAATCAATAAACATAATATAACTATGATGTAAGCATCGATGATGATAACAATTCCAGATGATGGTGAAGGGTAGGATCCTTAATCAATTATTTCTGACATTGTCACAATTTTCTTTCTTCTTCTTTTATTATTTAACTTTAAGGCAGATCTTTTTGGACATAGCTTCCCAAACACGCAGACAGAACTCTTTTCTAAATTTTATCAACACCATGCGTCCTGCTTCTGTGACTTCTCCTCCCCATCCAGTCCGTGATGCTTGAGACCACCTCTTCCTTGGTCTCCCTCTGCTCCACTTGCCCGGGCAGGTACCCTCCATGCAAATATTTTCTATTGAGTCATGTCTTTTTTGTGTGTGGCCAAAACATGAAAGCTTCAATTTTTTTTGATAATTGACATAAGCTTAGAGGCCTATTCACTCCAAGAAAAAAATGTTTCATGTATTGACTGTCATATACAACCCTTCTTCTCTTCTTCTTCATCTTCTTCCTCTTTGTTCAGGCAGCCAACCTAATTATGCTGGCGACAAGCGCTGCGCCATGTTTTATGCGCTCTGAGCAGACAGGAATTGTTCATGACTTGGTGCTGTCACTTTAATTCATCATGTGATTTGACAACAAAATTAAGCATTTACAAGAGTGGAACAGTTTCATAATCATTTCATTATTATAGACTAAAAACTTTTAAAAAATAAAATTAGTTCATCTTTATTTTCTGAGAAGTTGTTCGATTATGCATAAGTTATGAAACTCATGTTTGACATTTTTTTTTCACATTTAGAACAATTATACACCTCGTGAAAAAAATGCATAGATATTTTCTAATAAAAAACCTGGAAATCATTGCTTTTATTTTCTATATTTACATATATACAAAATGATAATAACAGTGTATTAGTATATCTATAAATATTTATTGGCTTTCGAGTCTATTGTAGTAGTGCTTTGTGACGTCAAATTATCAAAAACTGATAAGAAATTATGTCCAGCTATCAATTCTAATGCTTCATGTCATGATGACACCTTATTGAAATGAAATTCATTTTTTTTCTTCAGATTTTGACTCTTTCTTTGTTACTTTTTAGTTTTTCATATCAGTTACTATAAATTTATCATACACAATTTTCACTACTCATCACAATAAACGACTTTTAGCTCTAACTAACAGAAATACATAGATGTCTTTGTTTGTTTTTAAGGGTTTTACGGCGCTTGCAACACATTTAGGTCATATCAGCGTCTTTAATTAAATTATCTAAAAAACCCTTTTAAAAAACTTGAGTTTTTATATGGGGTATCAAGCCAACAGCAACACATGTAGATCGAGACGTCATGCCTGTTAGGGGCTTTTACAGTCTAATGAGAGAAATGATTTAAGAGCCTTTTCAAAGGACTCAACTTTGTGCCGGTCAGAGTGAGACTCAAGCCAGGGACCTACAGGTCTGACTAGACCAACAAGCCACACTTGTAAAAAGGTTGTTTCCTGTTCAGGACTTGGGGTTGTTTAATCCTACTAAAATACTGGGTTTCCTCAAATCGCCTCTTAACAGGACATGGCATAACTACATCAAATATTATGTGCAGATGGAAACGTGGGAACGCCGGAAATGTCAGGCAGCTCCAGAGACCAGCAATCACATCGTCCTCCGCTGTCCAGTAACTAAACTTGAAGGTGGCTATGAAACATTTCTTAGGGCAGAGGAAGACTTTCGAAGCTGGGTTGACGAAATGAATTTGGATGTGTAGCCATACGCGACTACTACTACTACTACTTCTACTACTACTACTACTACTACTACTACTACTACTACTACTACTACTACTACTACTACTACTACTACTACTACTACTACTACTACTACTACTACTAATCCTACTGAGGACAAATTGTTAATTCACAAAATTGATTTAAGTTCCTGTTATTTTTGTTTTCAAATAACAATTAGATTTTGTTCTGTGACTGCCTATCTTTTTAAGAAGTTATGTAAGCAGATCTGATGATTTTTAAAAGTGGTATGTAGCTAGTACTAAATATGTAGACAACCTGTTGTCTTACATTCGACCTTTTCCTACCTGTAATTTACAATAACTCACTATCATGGTCAAACTAACAATTAAATAAATTTAATTGATCAAAATTATGATCGCAATTTATCATTAAAAATCCTTAAATTACATTACATATTACAAAAATACTATCTTCAATAAAAGGCAAAGTAAAATTAAAATCAACCATAGCACAAGTAAATGCCGCACATGCAGAAGTGAAAGTTGGGGCCAATCAATTTCCCTGATAATCACTGCGGTAAAAATAGAGGTCAATCAAATTCCCTCAACACTTTCATCGTAAGGCTCAAATTCACAGTGAAGTGATTCAAAACACTGCAATTTAGTAACACAGATTATTTGCTTTTTCTTCCAGCCAATCCGTGCTAACAAAAAAAAAAAAAAACAAAAAAAAAAAAAAACAAAATCCCAGAGGAGGTTAAGCAAAAAGATAAAAACTCTCTGATTGCCCAGACCACTTTCACACCTGCCCCCGTGTATAGAACTGAAAGAGAATTGTTTAAAATAATTTCAAATTGTAATGGAGCAAATGGAAATAATTATATTTTTTATTCAGGAAACTAAAACAGCAACAAAACAAACATGTTAATAAATGAAACTTTCTTCTTTTAGAGCGGTAGAAAACATTAGAACAAACAAAAATAATAAAGATAACAAAGTATGAAAACGATTAAAAACAAAATTGAAAATATCATATTATAATTATTGCACGATCAAATACGAGCTTTGATAAATAAATGAAACGTCTGCCTTTTACATATGAAAGTCAGCCTTAGAAACATTATTGCAAACATAATTTTCCCACAGGCAAAATAATACTCGCCCTCTTTTTAATATTTTCCTTTCCCTAGTTCAATTTTATATTATTTCTTTTTTCATCTTTCAAAATTAAAAAAAAAAAATTCTACCATTTCGTTAACTCAGGAATTTCTATCTTATCAACTGTGAGTCTGAAACTTTTGAAAGTGGCTGCTTTTTTAATAACAAACTGTATTACAAGCAATTATAAAATTCTTCATAGAATTGAGGAGTAAAATATCTGCGAGAATTAAATGAATTCTTCGAAAGCAAAATATCCATAAACATAGAAGAGAGAAATGGCCATCAATGTCATCAAATATTGCTAAATAAGTTTTTATAAAAATGCATTTGTCACAATTTTTTTTTTTCGGGTATAAATTGGGAAAGGAAAAAAAATGCCAAACAAAATTTAACTCCTTTCATGTTATGTGATAATCATCTTACAAGCACTGAAAATGTGACCCAAAGCATCAGTTCGGTTTTATGGCAGAATGGATTAGATGAAAAAAAAAGTGGTTTAAATAGCGAGTACTTATTTTCAGGTCTGAAAACCTTAATTGCTATGGACTCATTCTTGTAATGGAAATACTCTCAAACCTATGCAAAAATATTTTCAGTTACAACAATAGTAAATAAAGTCCATAACTGTGTTCAGTTATTAGATCTGAAAATATGTGCACGTTAGTTTAAAATAAAATAATAGTACTTTGTGACAGACTAGCGTCCTTTCCAAAGAGTAGCAAGCAATTACTATTGTCCATGTCAGGCTAAAGAACTGGGATGAACTCTGGTTCAATGGGCCCTGAAGGACTATTCACGCCGACAAGATAACCAATTTGTTAATATTGGTCACAAATGTAATAGAGATAATCATTTGTGACTGATCGTGCCGAAAAGGTAATATGTTGGGATGAATTTGATTCAAAAAAAAAAATTAATAATCAAAATGATTACGAAATACAAACTTTTGTTTGAGTTTTTTCTAAAAATGTGAGAATTTGTTTATCGTCTCACCATAACCAATAGGAATTAACCCTAAGTTTCATATTTGTGGATATACATTCAATTTCTAGCACCAAGTTCATCCAGACATAATACCATTTTGAGATGATGGGTCACATTTAAACAAACAGTATAATATAAAATTAGAGGTATAATATTAAACTAGAAAATTGTGGATTTTAAATCTTGGCCATAAAAAGGCTTTTTTTATAAGGCGTTATCAACTTAGCCCTCATACCAAAGAAGGCTTACTTTAATAAATAATGACATTTTAAAAAAGTATGCAAATCTATAATATAGGCGCCTCTCTCTCTCTCTCTCTCTCTCTCTCTCTCTCTCTCTCTCTCTCTCTCTCTCTCTCTCTCTCTCTCTCTCTCTCTCTCCAACACACACACACACACAAACACACACACACACACATATAAATATAACACGTTTTTTTCTTAAATGACCGGAGAGGTAAAATCGTATTTTATAAAGAACACGTTTCTTGTATTCCAATATTTACTCCGCCATTTTCGACCAAAATAATAAATTTAAAAAAAAAGCTTTGAAAATTTCAAATATTAACATGAAGAACTGAACAAGTGTGTATGAAAGGTGCTAGACAAAGCAAGAAAGAAAATACAAGAGAAAAAAAACAACAACATTGTCTGACACCTTTCATACACACTTGTTCAGTTCTTTATCTTACACCAGTGCCTGCTCCTTAATTTTTTAAACATTAACATGACCCTCTTCGGCCAGTGCGAAATCAATAACATCTTTAGTATTCTTACGTATTATGACTCCTGCACGTTGACGTAGATGTTTTTGTGTGATCTTGTTCTGTATTCTCAAGTTCTTCAATTCCTCTTTTTCTTTTTCCTGTGATATCAAAAGCAAACTTATAAAATGTTTTAAAATATTAAAAAGACTTCGATTTAACTCTGCTCAATTATTTTTTTAAAAAAAGTAGTCTATTTAGACTACCTAGAGATAACCTTTAAAAAAATGAAGCCCTTCAGAACGTCAAAGAAATAACAGATTCAATATTACTCGTTAAGAATTTAACTCTCCCCTTACAAGCCATTTTCAGGATTATCCCCAAAGCTTCACACCCAACTAACACAAATATAGATTTTTTTATCACTCAAACACAAAAGCAGTAAGTTCTTGCCATACGTAATTTCTGTAGCAAATAAATGTGCTCTACAACGCACTGTTCATTTTCTATAAATGTTATGATGTACAAGAGAAATTTGAATAAGAAAAATATTGGTTGTATCGTAACGAATGTGACGATTTTCTGTCGTTGGTAAGGAGATGGTTAAAGTTTGGTACCAGTTTATTTGATATCATATCATAAGAACGAAAAAAAAAAGACCCCAGAAAACCATCCTTCTTCAGCTGAAAATCAAACCTCAGATATCCTGATTACTGGTCAGACGGGCTACCATTACACCACAAAGGGCACCCAGGATTTGGGAAGGTTTACTGTTTTTTTATGTAGACAGTACATATGTATTCTATGGTATATATATATATATATATATATATATATATATATATATATATATATATATATATATATATATATATATATATATATATATATATCGTTATATCCCAGCCCCACTATATATATATATGTAAATGTATAAATTATACAAAACAAAACCCATGAAATAATAGTGCTCTACTTTTTGATATAAGGAGCTACTTAAAAAATATTTCCAGTATAATTATGAAATATATATATATTTCTATGGATAGGTGGATACCTGGTCCTGTAGTACTAAAAGTGCTTGATGCAATCAATTACAGAATGCAATATAGCAATCTCAGGAGAGCACATAACTCACATAATATAGTCGATAGAATCATTTTGATAGTGTTTGCAGATTGTCCTTTGGAAAAATCTGACTACGGACCTGGTACTCTCTTATCCACAAAAATTTATATTATATTATGCTTATAAGTCTCTGTGTGTGTGTGTGTGTGTGTGTGTGTGTATGTGTGTGTGTTTGCTTGTGTGTGTGTGTTTTAACAATTTACCATGATTTTCTTGTTGATCTTGGTTAAGAGAATCAGTAAATTCGTAATAATTTGCTCCACTGTCATTATCAACATTTTGAGCACTTTTCATATCAAATTTGTAATACATACATATATATATATATATATATATATATATATATATATATATATATATATATATATATATATATATATATATATATGTATGTGTGTGTGTGTGTGTGTGTCTGTCTGTGTGTGTGTATGTATGTATGTGTGTGTGAGCTGTGATGTACAAAAAGCTTGTTTACGTTCACCAACACATAAAAAACGCCAATAATTTTTAATTTTTTTTTAAACAAGGAAAACATAGTCCACACTTTTTCAACATTCTAAAAAGTTAAATCTACCGTATAATTTCGATGCTATATATAATCAGGTTTTGGTTTATTTTCCAATATTTAACCTCGAGAAACTGATGAAAGCGAATATTTTTCTTAGTTTTTCCAGATAACTTAGAACTGGATTATCTTCATGGCGAACGTCACAAAAACGACCTTTTGGTACAGCATTGATGTCAGTGGCGTCTAACAAACTTTTTGTTGTGTGTGAAACAGGCTTATGTATGATACTACTGTCTGGATATAAGACAGATGATAGCAAAGATATTTCCACAAATTATAAAATTATGCCCATAGGGTTGGAATTTATACAGGTTTTTGTAAAGGACATAAATTTAAAAAGTTGATGGCTGTTTACTAAATGGGTCACTGATTATGACAACAAACTATGTTTCATAAGTTCCAAGTCACAGGTATAACCCAATAATTGCATAATGAACAGAGGAAGATGATATTATATATATATATATCCTTTCTTTAAAAAATATAGCATTGTGGAGAACATATTGCTTATTTGAGTCAATAAAAAAATTGATACGGCGCACAACTCTACTGAAAGATTTGAAAATTAGAAATGTATTTTTTACAGATAGATAAACAGATAACTTGATTTCCTTTTATAATTTAAAGTCAGTTTGAAAGTTTATTGAGTCAAACAGATATCATAAAATATGTACCAACGACGACACTTGACTCCCAAAATCAACTAATTTTGACACTGTAAAAAGTTGTCAATTTGCGTCATCTATTTATGACATCAAGTATTATTATTACTTCCGTTGTGTTGTGTGGGTGTTGGCATTTTTCAGCAAATCGTGGCATTCATAGTGATATTATTCACTTGATCACATGAAGGTATTTCAGTCGCCATTTTGATTCTTTTTTTACTATTAGGGTTAGCTCGAGATCGAGGATATTTCTTTTTCTATTAAGGTTAGTCATAAGTCTTAGTAAACGTGCAAGGATGTTTGTTTTTCCATAAGTTAAGCAAAGGGGAGACATTCCGAAAGCTCCTACATCCTCAGTATTCTTTAAATTTGTATTTTCACCGTTGATATTTTGTCAGGCATTTATTTATTCAATTTGTCATTATATCTAGAAGTATTTTAAAAACTCTAGAACAAACCTTGATAGATTTGTGAAAGTTTAACATTTCTTAATTTGACCATTGTTTTCAGCTGCCATTTTGATTTGTTAAATATTGAAAGGTAGTGCAAAGCAGTCCGAGAGTTGTTTTTTTTCTTTCTATTAGGGTTAGCTCGAGAGGTTAGTCATAAGTCTTATTAAAGGTGCTAGGAAGTTTGTTTTTCCATGAGTTAAGTAAAGGGGAGACATTCCGAAAGCTCCTACATCCCCAGTATTCTTTAAATTTGTATTTTCACCTTTGATCTTTTGTCAGGCGTTTATTTATTCAATTTGTCATGATTTTTTCTATTAGGGTTAGCTCGAGATCGGATTTTTTTTTCCTATTAGGGTTAGTCATAAGTATTATTAAAGTGCTAGGGTGTTTGTTTTTCCTATTGGGGTTAATTAAAGGTACTAGGTTTAATTTTTTCTTGGGGTTAGTTGAGGGAATATATTATTAAATATATTATTGGGCCACACAGAAAAATCAACCGAAGATATACCAAATTACACAGACAACGTTGTTTACCAATCTGCCCTCATTAAATGATGGTGAGTACAGTATCGAATGAAAATAGTTCTTTCCCCGCGAAATTGCGGGCTTTTTACTAGTATATATATATATATATATATATATATATATATATATATATATATATATATATATATATATATATATATATATATATATATAAAACGTTGCAACAACTAGGGCTACAAAAGTATCAAAAGTACTCCGAAAGTATCATCCTTCAATAATTTACACAATTAGATGAGTAGAAAAAAAATAGAAAAAAAAGTCAAATTTATAATTTGATAGATATGATAGAGGGATAAATTTACCGTCTGGTGCCAG
Organism: Berghia stephanieae; assembly: GCF_034508935.2. NCBI lineage: Eukaryota > Metazoa > Mollusca > Gastropoda > Nudibranchia > Aeolidiidae > Berghia > Berghia stephanieae. The sequence continues at coordinate 26,458,251 of NC_088368.1, read as the reverse complement.
CGAATCATCAGTGCTCTTTGTTTCCCACCCTCCCCTGAATCCACTGAATAGTTGATCATCTGCTCTTTTCGTCTTTGAGTGGATAAAGTCTGCTCCATTATCAACACAATGTTGGCCCACTGTAGATGTGAAAGCAGAAAAAGAGATTTAGTGGAGACCAAATAAAAAAAAAAAAAACAAAAAAAAACAGGAACCATGGGCCGAATGTGAAATCATTCTCAACTTGGATCCCTGTTGTTGATTCAAATATCGGTGGGAATGTGTATCACACTTAGTAAAAAAAAAACAAATTAAAAATCAAAACAAAAAAAAAACAAAAACAAAAAACAATTAATCCTTTCAGGTTTAGAGACAAATGGTGCAAATAGCAAACTATGGATCTCAACTTGGATCCCTGTTGTTGATTCAAAAATCGGTGGGAATGTGTATCACACTTAGTAAAAAAAACAAACAAAAGAACCCAATTAATCCTATCAGGTTTAGAGACAAATGGTCCAAATAGCCAAAAAGTATGCCATTTTCTATAGCATGAAATGGATAGTCACAATTGCCATTTTGTCGAAATTGACTGAAGACCCAGCTACTCAATCACAGACGGGTGGAAGGAGGGATAAAATGAAAATCCCGGACTTAAACCTGGTTCATCTGCTAGAAAACCAAATGGACTCTTATAACAGAACGAACTGGGATCCACCCCTATCCAGTTTATGAGATGTGTTTGAGCAACTTGCGTTAATGAAGATATTTGGCTTATTTTCTAAGAACATTTGAGGCCCCTCATTTTTTAAAAATTATTACTTTTATTTGTTGATATGCAATTTGCAATGAAATACATCGCTCTACGTTGCACTTGTTCAATTTCATTTTTGTGATCTTTTATATAGGTTCCAAGCTTAACTGGCATTTTCTGATAAGGTCATAAGATGTAAAAGTGTGAGTTTACTTTTTAAAGGCGTCAACCAAGGTTCAGAGTAAAACGTAGAGTGCTCTGTTTCATTTTAGAACATCCTATTTGACATGATTGTCCTATCCCATTAAAAAATTTACCCCATCAACAAGCTACCAGAAAAAAAATAATTAAAAATTGAGCTTTTATATAGCGCAATCCACTAAACGTGCTCAAAGCGCTTTATAAAGGGTCCCTGACCAACAGCAACATGTAACATATAGAATGAGATTTAGGTTATCAGACCTGTAAATAAGTACAAGTTGCAGGTGACCAATTAAGGTCTTGTTTTTCGTTTTTTATTTTATTTTTTTACTATTATTAAAATAAAATATTTCACTTCTTTTGATGTTTCCACTTTATATTTATTTTACTTTGACTCTTTTTAAACAATGGTTTATTTTGTTGTTGATTTCTTTTTATTTTTTTGTTATTTTTCAACAATGAAAAGACCTGGTGTTCCCCAAACATGAAGAGCCCATTAACTCTTACCTGTCGAAACCATTCCTTCTCCGTGTTACTGACCAACTCGTAAGTTCTGCCCATCATAGCAATCAACATGTTCACGAGAAGCAGAGTAACCATGATCATGTACACGATGAACATAGCCTTGAAATGCAAAAAATGTAAGAAAGTTTAGCACTTTCGTGAATAAAAGAAACTAAATAACACGAAATCAAATACAAATATTAGTTTTCTAATTGGCAAAATACAATGATATATAATATTATAACATCAGTAAGAGTGGATGATAATATTATTCGTATATCTCAAAAAAGGTAACATCAGTTTTTAATTTTGAAGACTGAATAATGACAAAGATTTTTTTTTATTTCAAAAAGATCTTTATCTTTGAAAATGTTCCTTTTAATATTTCTTGTTTTCGAGGTTCTGATACAATTAAGACTCAAATACTAGTCGATTTAATGTATTTCTAAAAAATTAACTTGTCATTTCTTAATTGTGTTTATATTCTTATAGCATTTTAATTACAAAATATATTTTGAAGATGATGGAAATAAAAAGATTTATTCATAAATGTATAGTGTATAAGTGCATAGATTTCTGTAAAATGGATGGTTTTTAAAAAAAACGGTGTTATTAAAAATCGTTTTTAATAAGATAGAAAAACGAAGTGCACAAATGTTTTAAAAAATGCAAAGTCAATTAATGTTTCAATGGTTTCCCATTTGTGACTTTATAAACAAATAGAAACAATGAGAAAATTTTTGAAAATCGTCTTTTCATTTCCTTTTTCTTTCTTTTTTCCCCCTCGTAATTTTATGAAAAGAGAAGAAAAGTAAATATGGTACTTAATGATTTTGCTTATTAGGTGTAGACAGATAAAAATATTACAGTTTAATAGGCACAAACATTGCAAGATATTAAATTACTTTTAAAAAAACAGCAGTGAAATCCTCAACTAATTAATTCATGCACCATGCATAATAAACAATTGAAAAAAAAAATAAAGAGAACAGAACATAATGATAAATCAGAGTTATATTTGAAGAAACGCATGCATTCCATTACGAAAGAATAATATTTGTTGCTGCTTTGGCACAAACATATTTTTAATCTTTTAATCGTGGGGTTCAAGCTTACTCTTACCTGGCCATATAATATTTTCTCTGATTACATATCTGAATATAACCACAGCAGCCATAGCACTGCAACTTAGGCTAGTGATGTTATATCTTAAAGAAGTAAAAAAAATGATTATTTGACCATTTTTAAGTGAACTCAACCCCGCCGTTTAAGGGTTAATATAATTGAGCATGCAATAGTATAGATAAATGTATAAAGAAATGAAAACGATACCTAACATTGAAGATTGAAACTTATTTTTGTTTAATTTTTGCGTTGCTTTCTTTTTTTTTTTCTTTTTCTTTGTTTCCTTTATGTTGCAGTGTGTTGATTTTTTAATTATTTTTTTTGGTTCTTTTATCATTATTTATTTATTTATTTATTTATCCATCTCCTCTAACCATGTAAAGCTGACTTAGTGTAAATAAACCATGCCCTACTTTTATACTGAGACCATTTTCAACTGGAAATGCCAATTATTTATTCGTAACGCTACTTCTGATAATGAATTTTCCTCATATTTTTTTTTGGGATTGGCCACCTTATGATTCCCTTGAAATTAAAAGAAACAAAACATGTACCAATTAGAAAGTCTTTTAAGGCAGTTGTTTATAGCTTATCGTGGTTTCACCAGCAGTATACAACTTTAAAACATAGATATTTTAAAAAAAACACTTGTAGGAAATTTAGAATAGCATAAAGTGATTGACAATATTATAGGACAGTTATATTATATAAAAACGGTTGGAATAATGAAAACAGTTAAATGGGGGGAAAAGTTAGATGAAATATTTAGTTGGCTTTGAACATGGCAATAAAAAAAATAATTGGCTCTTAATGTATAATTAAACTGTTTGCTTTAAATGGGTATTTAAATGGGATCACTTTAAACAAGTAATAAAAGTAGATGGCAGAACTCATTGCCACATTCTTTGAAATTATATTTTCACTTTATGACCTAAATCATTAGTTAAAATAATAATAATAATAATAATAATAATAATAATAATAATAATAATAATAATAATAATAATAATAATAATAAAAATAATAATAATAATAATAATAAAAATAATAATAATAATAATAATAATAATAATAATAATAACAATAATAATAATAATAATAATATTAATAATAGCAGTAATAACAATAATAATAATAATAATAATAATAATAATAATAATAATAATAATAATAATAATAATAATAATAATAATATTAATAATAGCAGTAATAACAATAATAAAAAAAATAATAATAATAATAATAATAATAATAATAATAATAATAATAATAATAATAATAATAATAATAATAATAATAATAATAATAATAATAATAATAATAATAATCCCATTATCAAAAGCACATTAGCAGGTCCATTTAAAGATTATATGAACATTTATATATAATAAGGCATGTCTGAATATACAAAGAATACATAACGGCAATATTCAAACAAAGGAAAAATATATGTGTAATATATTCAAAAAAAAATGTTTCTCCTTTTTGGTGGTAGAATCAGACAGAAAAAAGAATGGAATACATTATTTGGAGGAAACTGGGTGATAACAAGGTAGAAGAAAGATGGGTTATGAATATTTCATAAAGAATTTAAAGAAAAAAAATAAAAATGAAATGAGTCGGTGAAGACTATGATAATTTTGCGTATAAATTTATACGATGATACAGCATAACCCATAGTAAACAAATGATGAGAATACAAAAATTAGTGTATTACAATTTTAATTCTCGAAAAGTAATATTAGAATCAAATCCAATTAACTTATTAATGTTGTTTTATGTAAGTAAGCAGTGCAAAATATTCAAATCAAGCTCAATGGTTTTTTAAAAATTCTTTACCATAACAGAATGATCAATTAGTCTAGATTTTTAAAATAATATTTAATAATCTTTTCTTCTTTTTTTTTTATTAATTCAATTTGTTCTTATTACTCTAAACATCAACAACCATATTAAAAAATACCAGTGGGTATCATTAAAAAAAAAACACAAAAAAACCCAACAACTTTAGGAGCTCCATAAGAGCTTCAAACCCATCGCATTTATCCACATAATTAAACGTTTCTATTAATTTATATTTTCACTTTTCAAGATTGTCCCTTAAATAATTATTCTTAAAAGATAATACCTTACAATACGAAAATATCTTGAAATAGATAAATTGTACTCTCCTTACCAAAATTTGGCAACTGACAAATCTTATCAATCTTACTTTATCAAATAAAGCGCTATATATTGTAAAGCGCTTTGAGCACATTTAGTGGATATTGCGTTATATAAAGCTCAATTTTAAAAAATTAAATTCTTATAACATGTTATACTATATATATATATATATATATATATATATATATATATATATATATATATATATATATATATGTATATATATATATATATATATATATATATATATATATATATATATATATATATATATATATATATATATATATATATATATCAGTGGCGATGAGCGGATGCAAACAAGGCGACCACTGTTTGCCTTGGTTTCATAAGATTATATGTTTAAAAAAACCCATATATATATATGGTTATTACCATTAAGTGATTTTACATAAATCTGAAGGTGAATTTACAATAAAGACTACCTTCATACTTGTACGTGAATGTCTTTGATTATCATCAAACAATAAATGTGAGTAATTCCATTTAAAATCTAAAAGTATTGTGAACTAACCATAAAAAGACAATATCAAAATCAAGCCCAAAAATAATGCACCACTGTTTCATGATATGTTTCACCATTTGCAAATATTTAACAAGAAATTAGATATTGCAAACATAAAACATGTTATTTATTTTTATTTTTTGGTTGATATGTAGCGCTTTATGTTTTGTTTTGAATTCTTTAAAAAAAAAGTACAAATAACTTGTCAAGATTTATCGTCAAATTAATGAAGCATCTTTATTTCCCAATTGCAAACAGTGAAGGAGAACTGTTAATGTTTGATTTCTATCATTTACCTCATGGTAATTTCACACTGTCTCTCAGAAAATTAACTTAAGTGCGTAAAGAATTTGGGTCGATTGTCATAACATAGTAGTGAGCACCATTAGAAGCTGCTAACATGTGGAATGAACGAAAAGTGGACATAGGTGTTATTTTACTTGATACGCCATTGCAATTTCATTGAAAACTCACCAGACTTAAGTCTAAAATAGAAAATCAAATTATCCAGGCATTTGTTTGGTGGACTGACTGAGGAATACAATTTGGATCCCCGAAGATAGTGCAATGTACAGACGAAAACTTCCTATGTAAAATGGAATCAAAATATTCAAAAGACCTTAATTGGGAGGAACGTTATATGTATCTTGGTATACCAGGTTTTATTTTTACTTTTTTTTTTTTTTTTTTTTTAATCTAGAAAAACTTTTGATATAAACTTTTATTTGATGTCTTTGTAGGATATTTTATGCTCAGTATACGTCTTAATTCATTTTATGAAAAACGTCGATTTGATTTCGTCAGTGTTGGTGTAACATAAATTCTTCAGCTAAGGCGGGGACTTTTCGGATACATTCTATGTCGTAAACCTGTAATTCTTACCAATAAAGCAATGATCCACTATTCCTCTGACCAAAACGAACAGCCAACAACAGCATTACTTCTAACTTTCAATAGCGATTTGAAACATCTCAAAGATGAAAACAGATTAACATCACTGGCAGAGCTATCAAACATCAGAGAAAAGGCACTAGTCAGAAACAATTGAATTATTTTCACTGCAAGAATAAGAGAAACAGCTGAAGTTGCCAAGTCAGATGACATCAAAAGCTTTAAGTCAAGTAAGCTAGTATCTCGAAAACAGTCAATGCAAAATCTGACACCTATGATCATCACACATTAAACCAAGAGAGGTACAAATCATGGACAAAAACTGCTCCACCGTTGGCTATCATGACCAAACACATTCAAGGTGTTTCTGACATTTAGCATTTTTCCTACTAAAAGTCACCCACAAAATACCGGTGGTCATCCCTTCTTTTTCGCTCTCCCGTAACGTGCAGCTATGTGGTCTTGTGGTATGACACTCGCCTTCAGATCAGATGCTCCTGGGTTTGAGTCCCACTCTGAGTGGTGCATAGTTGAGTCCTTGGAAAAGGCCGTTTACTCACATTTTCTCACTGTACTTGAGTGTAAAATGAGTATCTGGTCATTCACAGTGTTGCATGTGTCAGAAAAAGATGTAATATAAAAATATTAACTCACGGGCTTCATGTCTCGTCCAACATGTTAAATGTTACTGTAGGCTAGGGAATCCTAGCACGTTTAGTGGATATTGCTCACGTTTTTTGTTTTGTTTTTTATTTAATGCTGCCCATTGTCATTAGGTGAATGAATGTCTTACTACATTAGGAATTGGTGATGATTTGTTATTTCACAATTCGGCAGACAGCAATTAATGTGTATATATTCCTGTGTTGTTATACACTCAGTGAGTATTTGATAATAATAATAATAATAATAATAATAAGAAGAAGAAGAAGAAGAAGAAGAAGAAGAAGAAGAAGAAGAAGAGAAGAAGAAGAAAGAAGAAGAAGAAGAAGAAGAAGAAGAAGAAGAAGAAGAAGAAGAAGAAGAAAGAAGAAGAAGAAGAAGAAGAAGAAGAAGAAGAAGAAGAAGAAGAAGAAGAAGAAGAAGAAGAAGAAGAAGAAGAAGAAGAAGAAGAAGAAGAAGTAGAAGAAGAAGAAGAAGAAGAAGAAGAAGAAGAAGAAGAAGAAGAAGAAGAAGAAAAATAATAATAATAATAACTTCGTCCTTTTGAAACTTATTTCGGAAATGCTCTTTATGAATGCCATTCATTATTTCTGTTACTTAATAGATTGTTGTTGCTCAATATCAAGGGCTTATTAAAAAACATCAATTGTTGTTGCTTTGTTTTCTTTGAGTTATTTCCTTTTCATAAGTGGTGCATTGTTTTTGTGGTCAAATATGATATCATATAATCTGCTTAAAACTTTCCTGGCGGCTGTTTAAATCTATTGCTCCTGTTACCCACTTTTATGATTCCATTGAAAGGTGATGAAAGGTCTTCAAAGTATCCATAAAGATCTTCAAAGTCGCCGACAGACATGGAAAACATTCCCACCACAGCCTCAAACTGGTGAGAGAATACCACATCCATCGTACGGAACGGAATATAAACAGCTGGAGGAGGAAAATGATTGGGTAAAAATATAATAAAGGGGAATAACCAAAATAAATAAATAGATAAATGAATAAATAAAGAACAAATGATGAACTGGGGATATTATATAATGAAAATTGTGGATAGTATTAGTTAAACAAATATGTTAATGATAAAAAAAAAAATGATAAGTAATTTAAAAAATAAAGTGCATTAAAAGAACAAGAGTCTATTTAATTTCGTCTAATTGAAATATTAATGAATGGTCGACGGAAGGGGAACATTATTTTAACTAATAGTTCAATAAAAGAAGAAAGTGGGTTATTTTTTTCTTTTTATTTTAATTAAAGTTTTGGTCATTTCATTTTCATAGTGAATTTAATATCTAAAAGATAACAAGTTTGTTTATTTTTTGTTTCCTTCCCTGCATCTATTCTATTTTTTTTTATTTTTTTTTTTTTTGTGAATTCAATATTTTAAACAGAATTCCAAATTACATTTGTAAATCTAAATGATCATTGAACGCTTCAAATTTGAACTGGCAATATATATATTTTTTTTAATTTTCACTTCAAATGGTCATATCAAAATGCATTTTTTCTTGTTTTTATTTATAACTTTTTCCTTTTCAAATCTCGTTCTTATAAGGACACATTTTTTTTCAAAATCTATATAGGACCTATGCATTAAAATAATTAAGTATGGGAATCTAAAAAAATCATACTGGGAAAAGAGAGAAGACATACGGTGGTTTGAATGATGATTTCTAAGGGATAACGTAATTAATAATATTTCTAATAATAAAGGCATAACAAAACATGTATGACAAAATGGATTTGAAAAATCTCAAGGACATGTGTACTAAATACTTGTTTTCTTGGTCTTGAATAAAAATTAAGGTAAAAATATACATTCAATGGCGCAATTTTTTTAAAACATGAAAATCATCAAGGGCAGTCTATGCGCGTAGCCTTTGTTAACTTAAAGCCTGACATTTATTCCAATAATAATTGCGTTACAATACATGGCGACAATCATCAAACGAAAGTGAAAAGTTAATCGTTCTTAGTTGTTCTCAAGGAAACACATTATCCTATTGACTGAACTATTACGTACAACTTATTATTTACTTTCTTTTAGTGGTCATTGCCTTGCATTGTGATGGAATATTTAAGTGTCAGGCCATGTGCTTACGAAAGCTATACGCGGTCTATGTAACAGAAATACATATGGGATGGAAATTTCTATTTTTATTTTATTCATTTTAAATTCCTTTTTAAATAATATTTTCTACTTAATAAAAACATCTCTTCACTGCTACTCAAATAAATGAACTTGAATTAGCGTATCACCCACACAGAGCAAGTGCGCATTCTTAAGGATGGGCAATAATTTGGATCAAAAGAAGTTGGGATTGTTTTTTGTTTTTTTGTTTTTTTTTCATGTGATTTAAAATGCAATACCACAAACATCCCTATCTCTAATAGACATTTCGAAGGATCGACTTTGACTTAGTTCTTAACGTTTTAAAGCTGGATCTTGTGATTTTATAGAAGTATGAAATCTGTGTAAAAAAAAATGCCCAAAAAAATCGTGGTGTTAGATTCTCAGAATTTGCTCAGGTTAGCTCACATCATGTCATGTGTTTTTGCTACAAACGTGTTCCAACATCACTTCAACACAGCAAAGATGTTGATGAGTATTCAAGCATTATCATTTATGAGAAAAACACAATGTAAAGCACTTTAAAACGTTATTAAGATATTAATCACCATCTGCATTTATCTGTTCGTCAAATAAATATAACAAAATCCAATGTTGCCTTTTTCTATATTCTTGCATCACGTTGTGTATGCCCTGTTCACACACAACACATCTCTGCTTTTCTAATATTATACATGTCAGACGAATATCTCACAAAAAGGTACCAATTGTTATTCAAAGAATAAGGGAATATTTAAAAACTTCAAATTGAATATATAAAAATATGAACAACACATAGATGTTGGCTTCAACTTCTTTTACCTTAACTACCAAATTGAACATAATGCCATCAGATACACAGGTCAGGTTTCTTAAAAGCTGTTGAAATGATAAATTATTGATGTTTCGAGCTTCACTTGTTTGCTGAAAAGGGGCGTATATAACCAAAGTGGTAATCGTACTTTTTGCTTTCATTTGAAACAATTCAACGTTACTTTACTCTTGTAGATTTACCAATCACACTTCAGTCAGCCTCTTGTAATTATTTTCATTTTGCACTTACAACAGCTTGACAATAACTTTGATAGATTTCTCTGTTAGATTTCATATGGCATACACAAAAGATATTGAAGGATTCAAAAACATTTTCTTTTAAAACGGAGGTGGAGGAATAAATGGTTTAAATTTCAAAACCGGTAATTTATTCTACAAACAAAAACCCGACACTACGGGTAAAAATACAGCGTTGTAATAAATAATAATAAATAAATAAATAATTTAAAAAACAAAACAAAACAGAACCACAAAATGTCTCTTATCAAACATCAAAGCCAGCATGTTAGAAACATCAAAAAAAAAAAAAAAAACATCAATAAAGCTCGAACAACCAAAACCAATGATCAAATCTGTCAGTGTAAGGGTGTGTAAGTTTTGAACAATTTGATTTGGCCTACTTTTCCCAAGGCAGGGAAACTGGTGGATTCAAAAGCTTCGTAAAAGTCGCCAAATTGGCCCAGGGACATGATAAACATCGCCATGATGGACTCCTCTGGTTTCTCAAAAGATGTCCCCTCCACTCCCTTAAATACGATATACATGGCTACAGAGTGGATTGGTGGTGGCGGTGGTGGATGAAGAAGAAAAATAGCAAAAGGTGAGTGCATGAATAAGTGAATAATGCATCATAATTTCTTTAAAATAAATATATGTAATTATAACAAAACAAAAAAATGCTAGAATAAAGTTAAATGATAAAAAGATCTTGAGAAACCAAAAAAATAATTAGCTGGTATTAAATCGAGAAAGAGAGAATGAACTTTTTATGAATAGAAGGGTGGGCTGAGGATTGATGAAAATAAATAAATAAATAAATAAATAAATAAATAAATAAATAATATATAAATAAATAAATGAATAAATAAATAAATAAATAAAATAAAATTCCCTTTATTCATCCCATAGGGGAAATTTGTCTCTAGGGTCTATTCCAAGGGAAGACTGGAATAACCCAGGCATCAACCGCAGTGCAGCGCCACAAATTGAGCTAGGGCGAGGTGACTTGCTCAAGGTCACACAGCGCAGCAGCGGGTGATCGAACTCGGTACCTTTTGGGTATGAAGCAAAGACCATACTGCTTAGCCACGCTGCGCCCCTGACATAATAAATGAATGAATAAATAAATAAATAGATAAATAAATGAATGAATAAATAAATTCTCTTTATTCATCACCAGTGGGAGATTTGTCTTTATGGTCAATTCCTAGGGAAGACTTGAAAAACCCAGGCATCAGTCGCCATGCAGCACCACAAAGTGAGCTAGAGCGATTTGACTTGTCAAGTCTTGTGATATTTGCCATTTCACATCATACATACGTTTATTGTCTTGGAATTGCTTTTAAAATTATTCATGATTTACAAAATCATCCTTGACTTGGAAATTCTTAAAACCATCCGTTGACCGTCTTGCATTCAGCTCACTTGATCTTTCCACACTTAAGAAATTCCGAGTCAAGATACCAGCAGAGTCAAGTTGATGGCTTAACATCAGTGACTCCACAGTAAAGCTACTTTTTTAGTGTCAAATTTGTGAAGATTACATTCTGCAACAAAATATGGAAGTTCCTTGTCGTATTATACTCTTTTTCTTCTTCTTTTGGCTCTTGTTCCTCTTGTCATTTTTGTCCTTCTTGTTCTTCTTGTACTTCTTCTCCTTCTCATTGCATTCAAAATATTATATGTCTCTAACATCTCATTAAGCTCAAAATGCGTACATCCCATTTCCTTGTGGGCACTCACACCATTCAGGCTGACAAACATATTCCATCCTGGGAAATGTCATGTCATACTTTTATTGATATTGTAAACAAAATGTTAATTATTTTAAAATCCGTTTGCTAAACAATAAAAACATAATTTTTTTTTCAAGTCAATGATTTTTAAAACTGTTTGTGTACAATAGAAACAATACAGACATAAGTGTAAGCTAATGTTAAATCATTACAAGATCTATCTTGAGTGCTTTCAAAGAACAAAAAAAAAACAACCTTATTCCATGTATAAAATAATAAAAAGTTGTAGGCTGAAATGTAAAGCAATTCAAAACATTGACATGTGATTTTCTATTGAAGAAATGTAACGCAATTAAACATTATCCAACTTCATAAGAATATGAAAAAGATCAACTAGTGAATAGTATGTGCTTTTAGAGGAAAGAGATTTGTTGGTAAATGATAATGAAAATAAATAGTAATAAAGAAGTTAAGATTGTGTAAAGTGAATCCAAAGTTTGACACAGAAAAACCTTTTTAACGAGATAAAATTTCCTGCATCATTGACAACACGGTGACCAATCGTCTCAAAACGGTATTATGTCGATATGAACATAATGATGAAAATTGAATCTCAAGCTCAATTTATTAAGGTTTGATTTATAACAATTGGTTTCAATAAAGTGAGTGAATTTATTTCTTCCAGCTCAAACAAATGTCCATACTTTTGATCAGTTAGACTCTAAAGTCTGTTTTATTGATCGTGTTCTTTCCGACATAATACCAGATTAACACTGCGGCCCATATAGATAGAACGAAGTTGACGTCACTCAGGTCTTTGTTATTGTTTTTTGCCATCCACATTTATGAGCAATTCTCACTTAACTGTATTACCCAAACTATAAAAGTTCATGGTTATACAGAGTTTTTGTGTGTTGGTCCGTTATACTTCCGGATGGCAACGTTGTGAGCTTTTGGGCCAAGAGCATTCTATCTATCTCTCTCTCTCTCTCTCTCTCTCTCTCTCTCTCTCTCTCTCTCTCTCTCTCTCTCTATATATATATATATATATGTGTGTGTGTGTGTGTGTGTGTGTGTGTGTGTGTGTGTGTGTGTGTGTGAAGGTTGACCAGTTCTTTTTCATTGAAATAAACTTTTACTTAATAATTAAGGAAACTCTGCTGGTGCTTGTTTACTGATACGTGAACTGATCGACAGTGAAAATAGACCAACCCAAATAGAAGTCAATCAGTAAAGTAACAGTCATAACCGCATCTCTCCCCTTATATTGACTCAATGAATCAAAATAGCCACGTTATTTTTCCTGTATCTTTAGCAACAATTTTTGCTTGTGAGGCAGACCATTTTAAGCAATTTTTTTGGGGTCTCAATTCAAATCCGAGTCCACACAACCCCCCCCCCCCCCCAAAAAAAAAAAAAAAACAAACAAAAAAACATTTAATAGATATGCAAAGTGAAGAAATATTTCCACTACATTTCAACTCAATATCCTTCAACATATTTTTTAATTTATTCCAGCAGGATATAAAGAACTTAAGTTCCATTTTATAATCTGCGAGTTGCCAATTAAGAAAGATTTTATATTAGCATTACTCAATTAAATCCTTTACAGCTTATAGCTGGGTATTCATTCTTGGTTAAAATGAATGGTTTAGTGTAAAAAAGCCTTACCCAAGGTTATTACATCAAAGTATGAGCGTTATTAGTTTTATCCATCCATTCAAAAACTACACAAAATGTATTATCAGTGATCCCATCCATTCAAAAACTACACAAAATGTATTATCAGTGATCCCATCCATTCAAAAACTACACAAAATGTATTATCAGTGATCCCATCCATTCAAAAACTAGACAAAATGTATTATCAGTGATCCCATCCATTCAAAAACTACACAAAATGTATTATCAGTGATCCCATCCATTCAAAAACTACACAAAATGTATTATCAGTGATCCCATCCATTCAAAAACTATGCTAAACATATTATAAGTGTTAACCACCCATTCAAAAACTATGCTAAACATATTATAAGTGTTAACCACCCATTCAAAAACTATGCTAAACATATTATAAGTGTTAACCACCCATTCAAAAACTATGCTTAACATATTATAAGTGTTAACCATCAATTGATCCATTCAAAAAGTATGCTAAACGTCTTATAGGTGTTACCCATCCATTCAAAAACTATGCTAAACGTATAATAGGTGTTACCCATCCATTCAAAAACCATGCCAAACGTATTATAGGTGTTATCCATCCATTCAAAAACTATGCCAAACATATTATAAGTGTTACCCATCCATTCAAAAACTATGCTAAACATATTATAAGTGTTATCCATCCATTCAAAAACTATGCTAAACATATTATAAGTGTTATCCATCCATTCAAAAACTATGCCAAACGTATTATAGGCGTTACCCATCCATTCAAAAGCTATGCTAAATGTATTATAAGTGTTACCTATCCATTCAAAAACTGGGCTAAACATATTATCGGTGTTACTGATCCATTCAAAAACTACCCTAAATATAGATCCATGCTCCTATTGCATTCAAAATCATGCTAAATGAAGTTTGACTTTGTGACAAGAGGAGAGATGGTTCTGACTCAACAATCATTGCCATTACAAATCAAAATGAGTTAAAACTTTTAAACATGGAAAAGAGATGATAAAATAAAGGAGACACTCAGACGAGTCAACACTAAAAAAATATTTTTTATAAATTGAGCTTTTATAAAGCGCAATATCCACTAAACATGCTCATAGAGCTTTACAAAGGGTCCCTGACCAACAGCAACACGTAACATAAATAACATGATGCCTGTTAGGTGATAATACCTTTTTTTTTTCCGATAGAGAAAACGCTGTTATCAGCAAGGTACTCATTTTACACCTGAGTACGGTGAGAGAATGTGAGTAAAGAGTATTTTCCAAGGACTCAACTATGCGCCAAACGAGGCTCAGACCCAGGACCTTCCGATCCGAAAGCGAGTGTCATAACACAAGACAACATAGCCACTAGAGTCTTTTTTTTTTCTGCAAATCAAAAATTAAATATTAACATGCAGACATCGTCTATGCATTCACTTTAAAAGCAAATCAAATTCTTTACGGAATCAAGATGTCACTAAGTCTTAATTTGGAAGTCTATTTCTTCAAACTCCATTTTTGTTTTCACGCAACATCCAAAAACTTTAAAACATACAATCCGTGATGCCAAAGAACAAAAGAGCAATATTCAATTGCGTTAAAATGCATTTCAAGTTTTTGGTAAAAGAGAAAATGCTGAAGTTTCTCATGCTCGCAATGTAAAAAAAAAATAATTGAGAATATCAAATTAGATATAAATGGATAGAGATGAATAATGAGGAACTTTTCACGGTTGGATCCATCTCCTTTTCCTAAGAATAACAAAGCAGGCATTTAAGCAGCAAACTATTTATTCCAAATGACTAATTGAGGAAGGAGACTTTCCAGATTTTAGTTAACATGTGCGACAATTCATGCTCTAAGTTATAAATAACAGCTGAAAAAAAATATGACTTTAGCTTGAAGACGGAGTTTTACTAGAGTCTTAAGAGAAAAAATAACACTTTAATAGCACTTATCCGTGATAAACACCATGCTCTAAACACTATGCATGATAAGCAATTTCTCTTGTCTACAGGGCTGTGTATATTTAATAAGATGAAACAAACAACCTATTAGGAACAAACACAATTCTTTTAGCAAAGACAACATTACTCGTTTTTCTCCAGTGAGATGAAGAAAACATGTCAAAATTCCTTTCGTATGGGCATACCAATACGGAATCTTATCACCGAATTTAACTATGGAACCTTATTAGATCATCTTTATCACATACAAATACCTTGGGTAAAATTAGGTGTTTATTGTATTAGTTTTATGAGAGAGGATAATTGTATATCATCCGATGAAAGCCAAAGACTAACATGGTTTGTTTTGTTTTACTCTGTCTATTTCTAAGCCATATATAATTTAATATTCTCACCTTGTTTCATTTTTCCTACAAGGTTGTTACTCCAGTCTGCTCGTAGATAGATGAACCTATCTATGAGTAGACATGAGTAACAACATTGTAGGAAAAAGCAAACGAGGTGAGAATATTAAATAATTCGTGCTTTAAAAAATTGTCGAACACTCTATGTGATTCACACTTATTCCCTTCAAACAAACACACACACACATATATAATATATATATAATATATATATATATATATATATATATATATATATAATATATATATATATATAAAACATTTCAAGTATTATTATGATTATCTAACTTCTACAATATTGTTTCAAGCGTTAGCTAACATTTGAAACAATATTGTATATGTTAAGTAATCATGATTATACTTGAAATGTTTTATAAATAGCTCCTTTTATCAAAAGTTGAGCACTATTATTTCATGGTTTTGTTTTTATAATTTATATATATAATTTGTGCGTGTGTATATGAGGTCTT
Source organism: Berghia stephanieae (assembly GCF_034508935.2). Taxonomy (NCBI): domain Eukaryota; kingdom Metazoa; phylum Mollusca; class Gastropoda; order Nudibranchia; family Aeolidiidae; genus Berghia; species Berghia stephanieae. The sequence goes on along the minus strand of NC_088368.1, from coordinate 26,442,041 downwards.
AATAGTGTGTGTGATCAGTTATATGATATTTGTCCAGAGAGTACAGGATTCAATACACTGCTCGGATCTATTGCTTACTACTCTCTGGAAAAACGATGTTCTATCCCAATGTACCTTCTACCATGTCTAAATTAGACACAACTATGAAATCAACCCTGAATGAAAGGAGAGAGAGAGAGAAAGAAGAAAACTTTCCATCGCAGTTTAGACGCTCCAGGTCTGTTTAACTGATGTTTTTTTTCTGATTGAAATGTCCCTGAGTCTAAGAGGAACTCAGTTAATTAATCACAACGATTTTTTGTATGTTTGTGTGTGTGTGTGTGTGTGTGTGTGTGTATGTGTGTGTGTGTGTGTCTGTTTGTGAACATGACAAAAATCATTAGAATTTAAACACATGAAAAAGAACATGCTTCAAATAAAATTACCTTGTGCAACAATACCATGCAATCACAAGAATGAAATACCAGCAAAGACAAGAATGTTTGAAGAAAATATAAAACGACTTGAGAAAAAAAATAATAATTCCATTACAAGTAGAACCACAGAAGCATAGAAATACTGTGACAGAAGCACATGTATACTCAAATCACGAGAGGAATTGGCGCTAAATTTTGTATTAATGCTTATTACATTAGTATGGCAACAATATCTCACCATAAATAATTATTTTTAAAGACAACAATCACCATCATATCAAGGACAAATTCAAACCTAAACTTAATTAAAACAACAGTTTTGTCACTGCATGCAAACAATGAACATGACACAATAGTAAAAATCCAAATGAAAAAAAAAATTAGGCAAGTTGGTGTTGAAATGGATAAGTATTGACTTCAGCCGAGAAAAATTCCAGAATGATTTCAATACTCCAAATCAATCAAGTAATAAACAATCTATGGCAAAACCCAATGTGCCTTTTGTTGCTTTTGTTTCCATTTTCAGGTTTAAAAAAATAAAAATAAATTTTAAAAAAGCCTACACGTTAATGTATCTCCAGAAACCAGGATATAAACTCTGATTCCATGGACCTAATGGCTTGAGAAATACCTACTTTTATAATATTATAGTATGGCCAAAGTCTTTGATTTTACATTTATATTTCAGCGCTTCAAGATGCTTTATTTACTGCCAAAAGCAGGCCGTTTAGGATCAAATTCCCATCTCATAAAGCAAAATTTGACTTTTGGGCACCCTTATTATTGACTTACACACTAAAAATTGTCACTGCCTGTAGCTGCATCTGATGGAGTTATTTGTATCAAGAGCTTAATCCAAGGACACAGTGTTGGGCTCAAATTTTACAATCACTGTTACCGTTTGATCACTGACCACATTCAACAGCACTTGATTTAGTTACAAGACACTAAAGCACTAGCCAGCAATGCCACAAGAAATAAATAAAATAGATGATAAATTGTCTTTGATAAGTAATGGAACGTTATTCTAACTAAAACCAATTGATGGCCACTTGAGTTCATCAACATTTTATCAATCTCAATGTTAAAATTATTATTTTTAAGGTTGTAGAATAAATATGACATCATTCATCTTTGGTAAATATAATATATATACAATACACCACTGTCCAATAAAGATAGACTCCCTCAAATAAAATTTCTCCAAAAGATAAATTGTCAGCCTCATTCCGAATTTTCAAAAAATTATCGATTTTCTTCTCCTCTGGTATTTCACGCTTTACAGTAATAAACAGTCAAACATGCATTAAAAAAGAACATCAACATATTTCTCAATATTGTCAACATCCTTGTTGTGATTAAAAGTGCCTGTAACAAACAGAGCACTGCTCTACCTTGATGTGTTCTTATTTGTAGGTCTGATAACAGCAAAATGTTACAGGTTCATTGTTGTCATCTAAATACGCTCGTCAAACCACTGTAACATATTGTCCATTGCAATGATGTTAAATACAGCCCTTAACCGAATTCGGTTATCAGACCTGTTAATGTGTACACCTAGCTATACCCCTTTTGTGACCAATTGTAAACCAATCCGACTATACTGTTGATTATCAAAAGCCTTACCTTGTGAAAATCCAATGAGAAAGACGACGTAGATGATGACAAATCTCAGCAGATCCCCGTGAATCATATTGT
>NC_088368.1:26432427-26434927 GCF_034508935.2 Berghia stephanieae | reverse complement strand
TCACAAACATGGGTGGCAAAAACCAATAACAAAGGCCTGAGTGACGTCATCTTCATTCTATCTATACTTTACTTGTGAGAATGAGTCTAATTTCTCAAAGTGAAAAATAAAAATATCATATTTCCCATCATTTAAACCATAAATCTACGTTGAACCAGATGAAGGAGGTCGATAAAAAAATAAAAATTGATTCATAAATTTAAAAACTAGAGCATTTATATAGAACAACACCCACTAAACATGCTTAACGCGCTTTACAGGGGGTCCCTAGCCAACAGCAACACTTAAGATGAAGGACGAGACATGATGCCTGTTGGTGATATTTACACTTTTTTTCCGACAGAGACAAGACTGTTAACATCCAGGTACTCATTTTACACCTGAGTACGGTGAGAGAAAGTGAGTAAAGAGCCTTTTCCAAGGACTCAACTATGCGCTGAGCGAGGCTCAAACCCAAACCTTCCGATCCGAAAACAAGTGTCAAACCACTAGACCACATAGCCGCACATAAAGTCTCTGGGAAATAAATGTTTTCCTCATTATTGAAGCTATTCTAATTTTTCTTCAATGGTTTTGTAGGAAGGCCAAAATAGAATACATGGCGTTTTAATCATTATTTCTACAAATAACTGTGTCAGAGCAAGTCTTGTGTTGTGTTGATTCAACAATATCTCCCTCATTTTCATTGAATTTTAATCTTATTTTAAATGATAAAATTAGAATTTTTCTTTCAGACTAGCATCCTATCTAAAGGGTAGCAAACAGCTCATTCAGTAACACAGAAATCAGGATACAGCCATACGTCATAGACCTTAAGGCGATAAAAGACTTTGGGGTTGTAGGGGGTTGAGGCCACAAAAAACACACCTGCTATCTTTTTTTTCTTGTTTTTTTTTGGGGGGGGGGGGGGGGGGGGAGTACAAACAAAAGTTGTTATTGCTAATGACTAACTTACCACATCTTTGTCTCGATAAGGTTTCAGTAAATAACACGGATCGGCTGTCCTGTTAGGGCCTGACTGGTCGCATCCACGGAGAGATGATGTGTCATTGAGATAAGCACAGAGATCCGTGCCAGGACGCAGGGAGAAAGACGAAACAAATACCAGGAAGTAAAGGATAAATATGATGAAACGACGGTAGAACCTGTTGAGAAATTTAATATAAATGTTATTTTCAAGGAGTTGACAAATAAAGAAAATTAATTAGCTCAATATTGGTTGTTTATCAAAGAGATGTTTTTCTTAGAAAACAGTAATTTTTTAAGAAAACAAATATCTACATCTTTATTCTGTATAACACCCAATTAAAATATAATATGACAACAGACTACATGTGTCATGATCCGGAAACAAAATTGCTGCAATTAGCTTTTAAAATGTGGCATAATCTTTGAAAATGAAATTAAAATATTTTATCTTTAACCCTTTACAGGCAGGACTCAATTTTATTGTAACTTGATGTCATTTTGTACAAATTTCATCTAAAGAACAATACAATAATGCGACTCTTGATTCAAAATATAGTAAGTCTCATTGCTATTATCAATCCTTAAGTGAAAATTATAAAACTACAGTTACATCCAGATTAATAATGGGAAATGGGAAAGACGCTTATGGATCAGGAGTTTATACCTGTTTCTATAGCATGAAACATACAATATCAAATGCTTGCTCCCCTCTGAATAGGATGCTTGTCTCTTGTAAAGTACTTTCCACCAGGTCTAACAGACCCAGCTACCCATCCACTGCTGGGTGGACAGAGAGGAAAGTTGTCTCTACCCGGAATTGTGTGTGAAACTGAGCTATCGGGACAGTCTTGCTGTAATGGGTTTTAAAATCAACTCTTTCAAAGGTAATGAAAAATATATACCTGAATCGAGCAAATGTTTTCCATTTCTCTTGCAGAAGTTTGACAATCACTCCGTCCATCATGTTTAAATGACCCTCTGCTTTCTGTCATTCAGGATTTAAAAGAAAAAAAAAAGACCTCAAAAAATGAATTCAAGATTAAAACATAACCTTTTTATCACATAACAGTGTTTGTTACATCTGCTGAAGCTTTATGTTTGCAACACTGAGAAGATTAATAAATTCGAGATTTGCAAAGTGCTTTGCCTAATCCTGAGTGTAGTGAATGCAATAGGCTTAACTCTTTGAGCGCTGAGGCTATATTCGCATTTCCGTCACAAATGGCTGACACCTGATTGAGGCAGCATGAGAATGACAAACTAAGACAAAGTGACATTCGAATTTGGCTCAAAATCTCAATTAAAATACTTCCTTAGGGTCAACTGAATGTTCTGATGAAAGAACTGCTACCATTGGTTCAATTTATAGTACAGGACCCCCATTTTGATAAGGAAAAAAGAAACTTAGTCTGAATTGGCAGCTTGTTGGTTCCTTGTGACTTGTTTAAGTGATATAAGGCGTATTCTAAAGCGCCATAGAAATGTGCATATTTATTTATATTTACGTGTCTACATACCCCGTACACAATGA
>NC_088368.1:26414927-26427427 GCF_034508935.2 Berghia stephanieae | reverse complement strand
CAGTCACCGACTTTCTTTAATTTTATTTTAGGTACAGAGAACAGATTTTGTCTACCTGATCGTAGAGAGCGGTTTATAGGGTATATGTATTTAGATGCACATTGATTTAGACCTTAATTATTTCAAAAAGTATATATAAAGGCGCAAGTCAGGACGTTAAGAATTGTCAAGAAATAAAATAGAGTGAAATATAAAAACAATATAAACTATGAACAATTATGAATGTTATGGATAAAAAGAGTTGGATTGAATGGGAGGAAAATCATTATGAAATACAAACCAATAATAAATTATGAAGCCAACAAAATACATTGAAAACAATATAACATGACAAGTTATCCAATTAATAAAACAGGACCATGGGGTTGTTTTAGACTTGAAATGGTAAAACGGTAAAACTAATAGCACAACAATTAAATAGAGGGCTTCAAATAAAATAGCACAAACAAAAATGTATTAAATCGTGTTGAACCCGATTAATAAAAATAAAAATTAAGTGGAGATGGTAGGCACAAAAAAAAATTGAGATGGAGGTAGTTTGAAAAGCTACATTCACCGTTCACAATGAGGCAAATAAATTCAAATAAAATCTTATGATTTAGACGGGAAAGTCAGTTTCCAGTAACCGGACCAACCCAACATGATATCAAATTGAGAAAGCGGGTCACATATATTTTTACAACATTAACACAAGCACGCTTTTTGAAAATGTTTTTTTTTTAAAATCATTACCATTGTGTTTCTCATATTTCGAATGGAACCCTTTAGAGACATGAATCTAGAGTTTATCTGAGGTACTTACCATCAGATTTACATAAGCCCAGCTACCCAATCACTGATTGGGTAGAGAGGGGCCAAAAACAAACCAAAAAAAAATTTAAAAACCCTACATGTATGAGGGTGAGTCAAAAAGTAATGGGACTCTGTTTATAACTTTAAAACAAATTGAATCAATTACATGCATCTTAACTCAAATTAAAGCTTGGCATTAGCCGGGTAGAATTCTACTTCCCAACATAATCTCTGCCTCTCTCGATAGCCACAGTCCACCATTATTAGTAAAACTGAGTTAACTGATCTTTCAGCCAATTTTTCACAACTGTCTTGGCTTCTTCATCATCTGCATAGTGATGTACCCTCATTGCCTCCTTCAGCGCACCAAAAAGATTGCCAAGTCTGGTAAATACGGAGGTGAGACAGCGTTGTCTATCAATAACCTCCCTTTTCCTGACACTTCATGAAGAAACACTACTCGTTCCATCTCCAAATCCGGTCTAGCTTAACGAATTCTTGCTTTCAGTCCCTTCAATGTCTATTTGTACCTGCTATCTCATCAAGAGAAGTTCTATCAGATCTGATCAATGCTTCTGTCTTTATTTGATTCACTGAGTTGACACTGCTTGGACGGCGACCATCACCATGATTTGTCAGATAGACATGGTTGAGAGGGTTTCAGGTTAGGTGTTGGATTGCATCTCATTTTCTTCTAAATGACGAGGTACACGTTCAACCAACCTAAAAACACTGCCTTGACAAAATGCCTGAATATAAAATTTCCCAAGCCGTTTTAAAATGTTACTCAATGTTTCCTCTTTGACAATAAGAAATTCAATGACAGCTTCCTGGACATTCGTGGGGGCTGTCATTTTGAACTGCCATAACTTTGTCAATATTTGACAAAATTAAAATTTGCAACCTTTGGTTTAAAGAGTACATACGTAAGTTCAATTGAGCCAAATATGACGTCACATGAAAAAGAAATGAACTCAGTGGGACATTTGTCCCATTACTTTTTTACTCACCCTCGTAAATTTTAACATTTCATGATGAATCAAACAGTCCCCTCATTCTCCTCTACTCTCCTTTCACATGGTTAAAAAAAATGTAAAAGAAAATATATCTAAAATGAAATTCAAAAGACTTTGGAAAAGTACGAAACTAAGGAGGAAGTTAAACAACAATTATCTGACAACGTCATACCCTGTAAGCATCAGACCACTCAGGACCCTGTGACAAGAGCAGGAAATATAATGTACCAATGCTGCTGTGATGACAAAACCCTGTATACTTGAAATTAAATTAATTTGAGATATTTATATTTTTGACATCTGAACGATTGTCTCCATCTCGACATAATGTCTTAACATTCTCATACAAGTTTGTTCAATTTCCATTCATGTTAATTGAAAGGAAGTTAAAAGTGAATGCGATTTGATTTTTTTTTCTTTAAATGTAAAATCTCTGTATCTGTCTCTTTATGTCCATTGATAATGAATAGTGCTCGGCTCTTGTGTAAAATGTGGTTTAATTTTTAAATGGGTTTTGTCATTGCCAACAAACTGATACTAAAGAATATATATATATATATATATATATATATATATATATATATATATATATATATATAATATATATATATATATATATATATATATATATATATATATATATATATATATATATATATATATATAAATATTTTAACAATTAGTCTGACAGATTCATTAAAAATATATATATGTAAAAAGAAACTTTTCAGACTCAACCCATTCTTCAGCCTATGATTTCATTTATTTTATCTTGGTTAAATGCTGTATAGATCTATTCAAATTCCACTTACAGCATCACTGGTAAAGTGGCATAATCTTTGCTTCGTACCCAAATGGTACTGACTTCAATTCCTCTAACACACTGTGTCACCATGAGCAAATCACCTTACAATAGCTCATGTTGTTCGCATGGGTGATTCCAGTTTTCCCTTGGAAATGACCCTTTGTTGTTGGCTTAAGATATGGTTTCGGCTCCAAATCTTCCTTCATTTAAACATTTTATTCTTCAGTTCCGTTGCTATATCAATTGTTGTTCTATAGTTTAGTAATCCCTGCCTCAAGCAGCTTGGTATTAGCCTCAAATAAAATCTATGAAAATGGATCTTGCCCCACACGTTGTAGCTTGTAATTAATGAGAAGCAAATGTCAACGAGTAAACAAGAATTTTATCTCATTTTATATATTTTTTCCTAAAGCACATCTTTTCGGTAGCATTTATATTGTGATGGGGGGGGGGGGGGGGGAATGTCAATAATAATATAGGGATGTTGTGAAATCCATAAATTCAGGCATGGTGGAAACTCTAAAAGTGACAGTCTGTGAATTAACGAATGTAACATGGGGATAAATATAAACTATGATTTTTCTAACTTAATTTTTATCCATTTTTTTTTTTAATTCATGAACAAATTTGTCCTCAACGTCCTCACTCCCTCATTTAATCCTCAGGATTTCCTTAAATTTTGTCACATAAAACCTTCTTATAAATGTGTCTCATAAGAAAATAATAATAAACAGAGCTCAGATCTGTCACTGGATTATAAAATCAACACCACTGGAGTCAAACATAGTGCATCAACTGATTCTAAATCTCAAACCTAGCTTTACGGAGAGCGTAACCAGGAAACTTGTCACCCTTTCATTTTAATGCCAGATAACTTCAATGCTTCCAGTTTTATTAGTTCAGAATGGAAGCTTCAAAATAGCAATTCAATATTATAAAAATTCTTAGTGCCAGGCAGACCTATATAAAGTATAGGACTGCTGATACACCTCTATTTTAAAAATTTCATTGGCTAGTTGTTAAGAGAGAAAAAAGCTCAAATTAAAAGCATTTTGGTTTACTTTTATTTGAAAATGTTTTTGTTTTTTTTAAGTTGGCCCGCCTTATCTTAGAAACCTTTGGATAAAACATTTGCTGAACCAAATTTTACATTCTTGCATTGATCATTTCCACACAGTTGTGCAAATAAAGATTTTTTCCCCCCATTTTGCTCTATCTAAAAAGTATATATTTTAACACAATGCATTCGAGGGTGCAAATCACTGTCAAATTTTCAAAAATTGTGAGAGTACAAACAACTATGTCTTTTATGCAATCCCTGAAAAACTCTTATTTTTCATAAGTATTTTGCAAGTGACATGCTTTTTTAAAACCCCAAGACCTTCGTGACAGAGAAGACCACACCGTTTTGAAATATCTATCATTGATGTGCAATTTACTGACCTTATTGTCATGTATAACCAACATGTGCATGACTGTATTTCCGTTGGTGTCCTGCCTGTCAGGATTAGCCCCCTTGGCCAGCAAGAGCCTGACACATTCTTCTTGGTTCAAACAAGCAGCAAAAGCAAGAGGATATTCACCCCAGTACACAAATCTAGGGAGAAACAAAAAATTGGAGACAAACTGCTTCATACAGAAAACGTCAAATAAAATACCAAGAACATGCAGAAGTATCTTTGTTCGTTTGTATGTTTTTGTAAAGATGTTGAAAAATAAAATTTGGAAGTTAGTAAAGTATATTTTTCTTCTGACCTTTGTTTATCTGCTTTTTTTAAAGGTTTGAAAAATTGTGATACTTTTAAAACATATCAAAGCCAAGTTTTTGTTTTGTTTTTTTTTTGTTTTTTGTTTTTGTTTTTTAATCATAGTGATGGTATGGGTGAAACGCAATATTTAGATCTAGAGTTCAAATACATTTACATCGCCAGAACAAAAAGGGATTCGTTCAAACAGGGCACCAAAGAAGGTCCCAAATGCAATTTGTCACTGTATTAAATATAATTTGAAACTATCTAAAGGCCCATTATGACACAAATACAGAATCCTCACGTAAAGGAACACACTCAAATTATTATTAATTAATTGACATTAACAGAAATATAACAAGGAAAAATATTATCTCACAAAAAGTAAAAGAAACGTTCAAAAGAATGAATCAATTATTAGCTTTCTTCACAGCAAATGGGCTTAAGGATAGGGAGAAAATACATGATGTCTAATCCTAAAACTAGGCCAGAAAGGGGTATCAGAAATAGTGGAATCAATGAGCATTGACGTCCCCTTTCAATTTTGTGAAAAAAAAATATCCGAATTTCAATTCTATAAATCCAAATGGCATGATTTTTATCCACATTTATATAAATTACCTTCAAAATGATTTTAGATTGATGTGTGTAATTTCCTATAAGTATTAGTTCGTCATTCAGAAAATTAATATTGTTTTCATAACTTTTCTTCTAAAAATTTTGGTTTAAAAGTCCAAATCTGGAGGGAAAAAATCCGAATTTTGGCCAATTCGCACCCCCCCCCCCCCCCCCCAAAAAAAAACTCTGTATAAGAGGTAAATTTGTAATGGGAATGATATTCATGTTAAATTTATTATGACAAAAGTAATAAAAAGATATCTAAAAAAAAAAAATTAAAAAAGACATTGTTGAATATTCAACATACCCTTCATAATTCGTTTCAACACATAAGTCAACCCATTCATGATCTTCGCAGTCTACTCGTGAGTGCTTCTGATCGTCAGGGTTAAAGAAGTTCCCTGTTGCTGGAACATCAAAATCTGCTCCTGAGTCCAAGAGATATTTTACCATTGCAGGATCTTCATTCACAATGGCCAAATGCAAAATGGCTTCCCCTGAAATTAAAATAAACAGATTTGTGACCAACCACTTCAATGTAGTATTATGTTAGAAAAACGGATTGGTTGCACTCTTAGAATACCAACAACATGCATTGCCCGGCAAGCTTTGACCTGGAATTCACAGGGCAAATGAAAGAAGGGCTAGTGAAAAGAAACATGGAGAAGAGATGTAGAAGCGGACACCTAACATTCGGGACAGACATGGAGAGGTTTGGAAGCGATTGCACATGATAGAAAAAAAAAAGTGGAGCACCTTCATTGATGGCTTATATTCCTATAGGGGCAAAAGGTCAAAGTAAGTAGGTGAACTAGATGCAGAAAATAGAATATGTAATCTAAAATACAACACGGAGTTATATTTTATACTCTCTAATTTTTACTTTTTTTTAAACCCAATTCTCCAAATCCCCTTCCTTGGGAGGTGAGCTGCACATTATAAAAAATTATTATTATTATTATTATCATTATTATTATTATTATTATTATTATTATTATTATTATTATTATTATTATTATTATTATTATTATTATTATTATTATTATTATAATTATTATTTATTATTGTTATATTATTATTATTATTATTATTATTATTATTATTATTATTATTATTATTATTATTATTATTATTATTATTATCATCATCATCATCATCACCATGTCATTCCATGTAAATAATGCCTGCAAATCTTTGAGTTTTGAAATCAAAAGAGTATTCCTTGTCAAAAGTTTTTAACAGAAAATGTCACCAAAAAATTAATGATTTCTTTCGTTTTATCAAAACTTGATTATTGCAACTCCCTTTCCTCAGGTCTCCCACTGAATTTTACTCATAAATTACAACAGGTACAAAATTCAGCAGCCCGCATAATATATCAAAAAAAACAAAATTCGACCATATCACCCCACTTTAGGAAAATTTGCAATGATTCCTGTCCGCTATAAAATAGATTACTAAATTGCATTATTAGTTTTTAAATGCCTTAACAAATTAGCCCATTTTCATCTTTCTGAACTATTTAACTTTAAGCCTCAAACCAGAAGCCTTCAATCATCAGGCGACACCACTCTATTATCTGTATCAAAAAGCAAGTTAAAACCTTTTGGTGATCAATCTTTTGAATAATAATCTGGAATACCCTACCGCAACCCATTAGAGAAATCAAGAATATCTCAAGCTTTATATCTGCTTTAGCACCCCACATTTTCAAAATTCATTTTACACCATGTCGACTGTAAAGTTAATATACTATTATTTAAGCAATATGTGTTTTGTTCAATGTTCAATTTTTGACTACCTGTGTTTCGTAACGTAATTCATTATCTGCAAAGTGCTTTGAGATGTTTGGTTCATGGAAAGCGCTCAACAAGTGTCATTGATTATCATCATCATCATCATCATCATCATCATCATCATCATCATCATCATCATTATTATTATTATTATTATTATTATTATTATTATTATTATTATTATTATTATTAGTATTATTATTATTATTATTATTATTATCATTATTACTATTATTATTATCGTAGCAGTTAACGGCACTTAAAAGCTTACATCTGACAGTTTAAGCATTATCAAAAAATGCAAGATATCTACTAAGATATTCATTTATCCAAATGCCCATCAATATGATCCACATTTCCATATGCTTAATACCTCCACAAAACTTTAATATTGAGTCCCACAACAAGCCACATAGACCCTTTTTCTTCACTACTGCCAAAAGAAAGGTGCTCATTCATGACTGAAACAAGTAATTGAAGCAACAAAGTAGTTTATCCAAGGCAAAAAGCGATAGACCTAGTTTCGTGATCATTTTCACCAATCTAGTCACTTTCCTATGGATTATCATAAATCATGCGGAGGACAAAGAATGACACTCCTTAAAAATCCAAGACAGAACACATCAATCATAAACGGATACACAGAATATGCAAGAAGCTCCAAAGACCAATTAATAACTAGGAGGAGGATGGTTAGCAACGCACCTGAAAGGCACACCATACAGTATGAATGAATCATAAACATTATGAAGCATTTGGTGTATGTTTATAAATCATTGATAACACTATTTTTTAGTTATAGTACTTTCAAAATTCGTTTCTCCATTTTGTTTATTTATTGCTCATATCGATGACAAAGGACTATATCTCCAAATAAATGATTCATTAGACGTCTATGTATCATTTCATTTTGAAGCTTTTCGATTTTATCTATTGATTTATTTTATTTTATTTTTGTATTTTCATGACATAAGGTAGACCAATTGTATATTTTTTTCAAAAAATGTAATTTTCTTGAATTTTTCTTGCTGCTTTGTTTGGCATTGTCTTGAGAATTTTATCTTACACATGCGCTGGCTCTGTTTTGTTTTTTTCTCTTCCTAGAAAGTATTTCACTACTTAAAGGGATCCAATCAGTTTGTACAATAGGCAAGTCTCCTTTTGAACATGATTCCAAAATTACAACCTCTGAGGATTGGTTATTTATCTCAAAGCAGAGGGCGTTCTCTAAAACGCTGGTGACACATAAGAAGTGGATGTTGGAAACAAATAATAGGAACAATAATAATAATAATAATAATAATAATAATAATAATAATAATAATAATAATAATAATAATAATAATAATAATAATAATAATAATAATAATAAAATAACAAAAATAATAATAATAATAATAATAATAATAATAATAATAATAATAATAATAATAATAATAATAATAATGATATAATGATAATAAATAATAATAATAATAATAATAATAATTAATAAATAATAATTAATAATAATAATAATAATAATAAAAATAATTATAATAATGATGATGATAATAATAATAATAATAATAATAATAATAATAATAATAATAATAATAATAATAATAATAATAATAATAATAATAATAATAATAATAATAATAATAAAAGTAATCATAATCACCATCATCATCTTGATGACAATGATGATGATTAGAAGGAGGCGGATTGGAGGGTTATGGTGTTGATGATGATGACGATGATAACAATAACAATGATGAAAACTATGATGGTAGTCAAAATTAAAACATTGATATATTATTTGATTAAAGCTACAAACAATGTTCACTAACGAGAACAATAACAAAGAAAAAACAATACAGAGCTTTACCATAGTATTCATCCCCCATGTAGATGTCATTTATCATCTTGGGAAAGTACTTGATAAGCCGTTTGGCTAAATCAAAATGAACTTGAGTGGCATTCAGCATACAAAGATGTAGAATCGTCTCTCCTACCGTCCCTCTCTTATCCATAGCCCAGCACTGGAACCTGGTTTTGTTGACTAAATGGGAAAAAAAACTTCTGAGATTTTGTATAGTGCGATATCCACTAAATGTACTCAAATTAATTTAAAATAGGTCCTAAGACAAAGTTAATACTTAACATGTAGACATTATGCCTGTAAGGCACTGCTGCATTTTGTTTCTGACAAAGACTACAGTGTTACTCTACAGATACTCATTTTACAACTGAGAAAATGGATGTGAGTAAAAAGCCCTTTCTACAGACTCAACTTTGTGTCATTAAATACGGAACTCAAACCTAGAAGCTACAGGTTGTAAGTCGAGGTCGTGTCTCCATACCAAACACAAATAAACGTCTCAGGACAACATAAAACAAATTCATAATATCTTCACTCTTGAGAACTATTTTCTTGAATCTCTTCTTAATCGTTTCTCAGATTAATTCATCACATACTTTTTCATGAAATTGTGAAGTGAAAAGAGCACGTTTCAATTGCTGCTCAGTGGGCAGAACCCTTTTTTCAATGGAGCTTTGGTCTACATTTACACGTAGGCCGGCAGTCAAAATGAATTAACATCCAGAAATAACACCATTATAAGCTGCACTAAGGAAGCCTGGTAGCTTAATAATGAGAGCACATGCCAGCAATACATTTCATTTTCATTTCATATTACAATGAAATTTTATCTCGCCTCCATGGATACCTGAAAATATGGTGATTGAGTCTGCTAAAAAGATCGTTTTGAAATAAGCTTAAATCCTGTTTAGAGGTTAGCAAACCATAATTTGTAATGTCAGTTTTATGTTAAAAGTAACATGAAGTCCAGTTCCATTGGCCTGATGGGTCTAAGCTGTCATTTCAGAACAAAACGCCCATGAAGCTAGAGTTTATCCATATCTTTATGGCATGAAAAAGACGGACACAATTGGAACACTTTACAAAGGATTAGTGATCTGTCACAAAGTATTGTTCATCAGATCTAACAGGCATAGCTCTCTGGATAATAAAGAATCAATAAAACAAAATCTAACGGCACAGATTCGAAACAAATTTATTTGTATGTGAGACCAGGATTCTTCCATTTGAGCTGCAGGGCCCTCTATGGCTCAATATTTTCCCTTTCTTAACCTAAAAGGATTTCTGCATTTGATAAAGAAAATAAGAATGTCGATGTAAAGTACATACTTGGTCTGTTGAGATTATTCAAATTATTGTTGCCAAGGGTATCTGTGGAATTTCCAATTATGACTTCTTCATCCTTGATCATTTTATTTCTTTTGCTTGGTCGTATTCCACCTTTTCCCCTGTCATCATTGCGATATTTCACGAGCTCTATTATAGGAATGTCTCTTCCATCTCCATTGTTGTACAAGTAGTCTTTGATATCTCTCTTTATTCTTGTATCCAATTCTGTGGTTTAAACAAAAAATGTATGTATAAGGTAATAATAATAATAATAATAATAATAATAATAATAATAATAATAATAATAATAATAATAATAATAATAATAATAATAATGTACTTTACTCATCCAAAAAGGACATTTTTGTACAGACGTATAAAATGCAGACAATGATACATAATATACGTATATAAATGTGTTAAAGTAAAACTTGATAATAGGTATAGTGCAATAATATTGTAAGCTGTAAGAATAATTACATAGTATAAATTTCAAGGGACGTACAGATTATATAATTGTAAAGATATAGATATCTAGTAATGTGTATATTGATGTCAACATATTATAAGAAAAAAATAGTAAAAAGCTAAGAATTAGATACAGTATAATAACATTATAAATTGACAGAAAAATTACATATTATATATTACAAGGCACATGTAGATTAAATAGGTAAATTGTAAAGTTGTAGTAAGCGATTTTATAAATTGATGTTTAAAAATGTGGGCATGGAGTAATTTTAAAGAAAAAGATTCAAAGTTAAAACAGACGTAGACCAAAATTTATACATTATTTTCTTTATTAAAAATTCTGCAATTGTAAGGTAAAAAGGATCGGAGGTGTCTTTCACTTTTTGTTCGGGTAGATAACAATCGGTCCCTTCTGTTCGACTTAGTGATCTGATGATTTAGAGGATGTGTTGGATTATCTAAAATATTTCCAATTTTTCTTAAGCAGCATTCTGTCTATAAATTATTAAAAGACATGGATCCTGTGGTAAGTTTGATAGCACTTCTAATAGTCTTGTCAAAGATAGCTTTTGCTGAGCTAAAACAATCTCCTCCCCCCCCCCCCCCCCCCCCCCCCCCAGGCAGTAATACAAAAAACCAAAACACTTTCAATTACAGATCTATATAATAACGTACAAAGTGTTTTGTCAATGTTAAGTTGGGACAATTTCCATAAAAATTACATACTTTGTTTAATTTTACTATTGATATAACTGGTATGTACGTCCCACCGTAATTTGTTGTCCATGGTGACTCCTAGATATTTGTATTCTACTACTTGCTATACTTTTTCATTTTTAATAGTATATAGTCTTTTGTATTCTTATCTTTTCTGAAGTCTATAATTAATTCTTTGGTCTTAGTTACATTCAATTCAAGGTGGTTGTTGTCGCACCAGAAAACAAATTTATTTATTTCTTCCGTATAATTTATTTCGTCCTTATTAGTAGGTAATTAATCCTTGTAGAGTAGTATCATCAGCAAATTTTAAAAGGGGTATATTTAGAACTGAGCTTTTACAATCGTTTGTATAAAGTATAAAAAACATGGGAGCGATTACAAAGCCCTGCGGAGCACCAGTATTTATAGTTATTGGAGACATCTCTTACTTGTAAATATTGTATTCTATTTGTAAGGAAGTCCATCACCCATAAGATGATATAAGGATTATTTTAAAAGCAGAAAATTTATGAGCAAGGAGTTGGGGCTGAATCGTATTAAAGATGGATGAAAAATCAACAAAAAGAATTCTCAGTGGCTTTTAGGCGTGTCTAAATGTTTGTAGATATTATTTGTAAAAACATTGATAGCATCTTTTACAGTGCGCTTACATTGGTAGGCAAATTGATAAGGGTCTAAAAGAGGTCTAACATGGTTATTGATTCATAACAAAATAAGTTTTTCAAAACATTTCATCACAATTGATGTGAGAGCGACAGGTCTCAGATCATTCATTCATTTTACTTTGTCTTTTTTTTCTTTTTTTCTTAACGTTTGAATATGACCATAAGTTGGATTTAATGATAAATCTTATAAAATTGCTTTACAAAAATATGACTGATTTCTACTCTGTATTCATCAGTCAAGCTAAATGCCGAAACCCCAAAGCACTTTACAATATCACCTAACAAACCGTTAACACACTCACACCATGCAAAAAGACACATACAACAGTCACACACATTAACTCTACGTTTTACAAAATAAAACAAAAAGTGATAATCAACTAATGAGAAATAAAAATTATGACAAATAATTAACTAATCAAGAAGGCATTATCTATTTTAACAATTTCTGGAATAGATATCCTAATCTTAACAAAAATTTTCAAGAATAAGTTTTTTAAAATCTCACCAGAACACAATATTGTTGTATAAATCTGACAAGGTGTATATGAAACAGAGCCCAACCAAGCAGAAAATTGAGCACAATAAAAAATAATCTGCTCGAGGCATGCTAGTAGTTTGGGATGATTTTTCTTGTTTTTTTACTTTAGCTTTATCCGACAATGTTTCACAAACA